>NW_028137479.1:355000-370000 GCF_965140915.1 Aythya marila | reverse complement strand
TAGACGGACGGGGCTGCGGGCGCCGGACAGCCTCTGCCCTCGCGAGCCCGCGAGCCCGAGCCGAAGCGCAAGCCCGAAGCCGACTCCGAGCCCGATCCGCCCCGGCCGCGGAGCCGAGCGTCGCAGGAGGCGAGGCAGCTCCCGCCTGCCCGCCTTTGCGGGGGCCCCGGACGGGGCCCGCCCGGGGAGAAAAACGCTGGAGGCGAGCGCGAGCTCGTCGCTCTGCTCCCTCCCGCGCCATCTAGCTGCCCGCCGGCCGGGACACGGGCTCGGCGAGAGCCTGACGACCAGCCGGCTTGAAGCTCCGTGCCCGGAATAATGCGTCCCCCTCTCGCCTACGTGTGGCGCCGGCTTCCCGCCGAGCGGAGCGGAGCGGAGCGGCCGGCGACGAGCTAGGAGGATTGCCCCTCCCGCCGCCCCCCCGCCCGACGGCTCGGCGGGGCTGCGGCGCGACGGGCGGGGGAGAGGGGGGGAGAGGAGCCGGCGCCGCTCGAGAAGCCGAGAGCGCGGCCGCGCGCGGCCCCTGGCTGCATCGGGCTGCCGCTCGCTCTGCCGTCAGGGGCTCTGGCTCGCCTGCGAGCCACCCGTGCGACTCTGCGTGGCTGGGCGTGTGTCACTGCACTCAGCGATCCGTGCGAAACGAGGCGAAGCGAAGGCGCGCAACGGAAAGGCGGAGCGCCGCCAGCCAAAGCCAGGCCAAGCGGCGCCGGCAAAAGCAAAGCGAAGCGGAGGAGGAACGGCAAAGCGGAGCGAGGCGGAGCAGACGAAGGAAAAGCAAACGAGTGCCACGAACGCGACGCCAAGCAAAACTCAGCGCTTCCACGAAAAGCAAAGCGAAGCAGGGCCGGCAAAAGCAAAGCAAAGGGGAGCAACTGGCGGCCGGTCTGCCGCGGGCTCCGAGTGGCTCTGGCGGCGGGTAGACGTGGCGGCCGGAGTCTGAGAGCGAACGCTTTCTCCGCACGCTTTGTACGACCTCTCGTCTCCCCGCCGCCAAGCGGGACCCGTGCTTTCTTGTTGCTGCTGCTGCTGCTGCTTGTGTTTGTTTTTCTTTTTCCCCTTTTTCTTTTTAAAAGCGTGAACGATTCGAATGAATGGCGCCTCCCAGCCGTTCCCCTGCACGCGAGAGGCGTGTGGATAGACCTGGCGGGCCGCCGGAGGGAAGCGTGCGGGCACGCGCCCGTCTGTGCATGCGTGCGTGTGGCCGTGTAGACGAGGCAGCCGGGCCGCTCTCGAGCAGTGGCCGTGACGGCGGGGTAGACCTGACGGCTCCACGAGGCGGGAGGGGGCGGGGGGACAGAGCTGGGAGGAGGGAGAAGTAGACCTGGTGGCTCCACGGGGCGGGAGGGGGCGGGGGGACAGAGCGGGGAGGAGGAGGGAGAAGTAGACCTGGTGGCTCCACGGGGCGGGAGGGGGCGGGGGGACAGAGCGGGGAGGAGGAGGGAGAAGTAGACCTGGTGGCTCCACGGGGCGGGAGGGGGCGGGGGGGAGAGAGCGGGGAGGAGGAGGGAGAAGTAGACCTGGTGGCTCCACGAGGCGGGAGGGGGCGGGGGAGAGAGCGGGGAGGAGGGAGAAGTAGACCTGGTCGCTCCACGGGGCCCGGAGGGTGGGAGGGACGGGTAGACGTGGCGGCCTGCATCTGACAGCGGCCGTCTACGCACTTCAATGGCCGCCTCCGCCCCCTCCCCACTTCTCCCTCCCTCTCCTCCGCCCTTTGCAGCCTTTGCAGTGGACGGGGCGGGGCGGGGCGCCGGCGCCGGTCGGGAAGGCGAGGGCGCGGCCCCGGACCCCGGCTGCTTCGGGCCGCAGCTCGCTCTGACGTCAGAGGCTCTTGCTCGGCCGCCAGAGGCTCGCCACCTGTGCCGCGCAGTGCGGCTGACTGCCTGGCCACTTTGCTTTAGCCGCTTTGGAAAATAACTACTCTTATCTTTACGTTTATTATTAGTTAGTTCTGTTGCCTGTTTTCCGCTGTAGCTTCAGGAATCGTGTCATTCCTTACCGTCTTTCAAAACCTCCCCCACCCCCCTAGTCCTCAGCTCCCCCTCACCCCCCCCCCCCCCCCCCCCCCCTCCCCCAGCCTCCTCAGGCAAACGGCAGTTGAGCTCAGGTGGCGGCTCCCCAGTCAGCGGGGGTCCTGGAATAGACTTGGCTGGGTGGCCGACCCCCGCACCCCCACCTGCCAGCTGCGAAGGGACGGTCGGCGGACTGTGGGGAGGCCGAAGTAGGTGACCCAGCGTTCCTGTGTGTGTAAACGCATCAAAAGAGCAAAAAACAAAGCGGAGTAGGAACGGCAAAGCAGAGCAAAGAAAAGGAAATCGGTGCCGGGAATACAAACCAAAACCCCCCAGAAAGATGCAGCTCTAAGGAAAGCATGTCGAAGCAGGTGCGGGAAAAGCAAAGCGGGGAAGAGCGACGATAAGTAAAGCGAGGAAAAGGAAAGCAAAGCAAAACGAACCCAAATCATTGGGAATCGTGTAATGTCGCTTATCGTCCTAAAAAACCTCACCCAAGCCCGTCCCCAGACGAACAGCAGCAGCGGGACCCACCTGGCGGCTCGCCGGACGGCGGGGGATGAGGAATAGACCATGCTGGGTGGGTGGCCAGGCTTCCTGTCGCCACCCTCCAGCTCCCGGGGGACAGTCGTCGGGCTGCGGGGAGGGAGGCCACGGTGTGCGCCTGAGGCTTTATGCGTTCATAAATACACCGATCGACTCGTCGCCCAAATCGGTGCGACGGTCTGCAAAAGAAGCCTACCTAGCACGGCAAAGCAGAGCTGAGCAATGCAACGCAAAGCAGAGCGAGACAAAGCAAAGCCCTGCTAGGGAAAAGAAAGAGGCAAAAGGAAAAGCAAAGCCAAGAAGGGCCGCGAAAAGCAAAAGCAAGCAGGGCAAGAAAAACCAAAGCAGAAGAGGTCCAGGAAAAGAAAAGTGGTGTCACGAATACAAAGTAAAGCAAAGCAAAGCGAGGCAGGGCCAGCAAAAGCAAAACAAAGAAGGGTGGGGAAAAACAAACAAACAAACAAAAAAAACCTAAGCTAAGGATTTCCTGGGGGGTGGGGGAAAGAAAAGCGGTATCTTGAATACAACGTCAAGCAAAACAAAGCGAGGCAGGGCCAGCAAAAGCAAAACAAAGAAAGGCGAGAAAAACCAAAGCAAAAGAGGTCCAGGAAAAGAAAAGCGGTGTCTTGAATACAACGTCAAGCAAAACAAAGCGAGGCAGGACCAGCAAAAGCAAAGCAAAGAAGGGCGAGAAAAACCAAAGCAAAGGAGGTCCAGGGAAAGAAAAGCGGTGTCACGAATACAAAGTCAAGCAAAACGCAACAAAGCGAGGCCAGGAAAAGCAAAGCACGGTCAGGAAGAGAAAATCCAAAGTAAAACAGGGCCAGGAAAAGCGAAGCAGTGCCTTGAATACAAAGCGAAGCGAAGCAACGCAGGGCCAGGGAAAGCAAAGCAAAGCAAAACGGTGCTGCCAAAACAAAATGCGGAGTTAACTTAGCGTCAGTCGAAATCGCACCCCCCACCCACCCCAGAGGAAAAGGGGCCCATTGCTGGCTTACGGGGAGCTGGGCGTTTGAGAAGGCCAGGGTGTGGCAGCGGCCCCCGGTTGCCTCGGGCCGCCTCTCGCTCTCGCTCTGACATCAGAGGCTCCTGCTCGGCCGCGAACGGCTCCCCACCTGTGCCACTCAGTTTGGCTGGCTGCCTGGCTGCTTTGCTTTAGCTGCTTATCATTATATAAATTAATAATAACAATAATAATAATAATAATAATAATAATAATAATAATAATAATAATGCTATTATTATATACTACTAAAAAGTTATTAGAAATAAAAGTATTAAATAGTAATAGAAATAAATATCATTAAAACGTAATACAAATAGTAGAAGTAGGAATAATAATAGTCTTCTCCGTCTGTTTCCCCCTTTCGTTTTAGGAATCGAGTAGTTATTGATTGTTGTTCTCAACCCACACCCCTCCCCAGACGAATAGCAACGGAGCCCACCTGCTGGCTCTCCGCACAACGGTGGGCAACAGAATAGACCTGGCCCGGTAGCCAGATCCCTGTCCCTGCCCGCCAGCTGCGAGGGGACAGCTGCCGGGCTGCGGGCCGGCTAACTTTTCTGTGTGTTCAGAAACAAGTTTCATGAACTTCTTTATGCATTCATAAAGACAGCAAAGCTAAGGAAAGGAGCACAGGGAAAAACAAAGCGGTGCCACGAAAGGGAAAGCCAAGGAAAGAAAGCACTTTGAGGCAAAGCAAAGCACAGCGAGGCTAAGAAAGGTCCAGAAGAGCAGAGAAGGTAAAGCAAAGCACTGACAGGAATACGAAGCAAAGAAATAAAAAATAAAGCATGACCGCACAAGTAAAAACGTAGCAGGCTCAGGAAAGAAAAAGCAAAACAAAGCAAAGCAAAGCAAAGCAAAGCAAAGCAAAGCAAAGCAGCACAAGGAACAACACAGCATTTCCAGGAGAGAAAAAGCAAAGCAATCTGAGGCAAGAACAGCAGAGGAAAGGAGGTATGGAAAAGCAAAACTGTGCCAGCAAGAGCAAAGCAAAGCAGACCGAGGCAAAACAAAGAGAAGCAGAGTGAATGTAGCGAGCTGGCGGCCAGCCCTCCTTTGGGTTCCAAGTGTCTGTGGGGGGGAGACCGGAGGGCTCCATGTTGTGTACAGGTGGCAGCCAGACTCGGACAGTGGCTGTACCCTGACAGCTCTCTCCCCAGCCTCCTTCACATCTCCTAGTCCACCGTGACGTTTTATATATCTCTATCTATTTTGTTGTTGTTGTTGTTCTTGTGGTGGATTTCTTCCACCGTAGTTGTGGGAATCGTGTAGTTCCTTACTGTCTTTGAGAACCTCACACACACAACTAGCAGTGTGGCCCACCCAAGCCAGCTCGCCGCGTGGCTGGGGACAAAGAATGGACCATGTCGGGCGGCCAGGCCTGCTGCCCCCACGCGCCGGTTCCGAGGGGACAGTGGCTGGGCTGCGGGGAGGCCAAGTTCTGTGTCTGACGGTTTATGCGTTCAGAAATTTACCAATCGACTCAGCAGCAAAATCAGTGAGACGGTCTCCAAAGGAAGCCTAGCACGGCACAGGAGAGCAGAGCAATGCGGATGAAAGCTGAGCGAGACAAGGAAAAGCCCTGCTAGGCATAGGGAAAAGCAGTGACAACCAGGGCCTGGAAAAGGAAAGCACGGCCAGTAAAAACACATCAGATAGGTCCAAAAGGAAAACAAATCATGCAAGGAACATGAAAAAAAAAAAAAATTAAAAAAAAAAAAAAAAAAAAGAATAAAAGATGAAAGGCAAAGCAAAGCAAAGCAAAGCAGAGCAAAGCAAAGCTAAAGAAAGGAAAAAATGGCCTGAAACAGCAAACGAAAGCACGGCGAGGGAAGGCAAAGCAGAGCAAAGGAAAGTAGCACCAGGAGAAGCAAAGCATAACCAGGAAATGCAAAGCAAGCAAAGGAAAGCAAAGCACTTTGAGGCAAGGCAAAGCACAGCACGGGTAGGAAAGGCAGAGCAGTGCCAGGTCTATAAAGCAGAGCTAAACCAAGGAAAGCGTGGCCAGGGAAGGGAAAGCTGAGCAAGTCAAAGCAGAGCAAAGGAACGTAGCACAAGGAAAAGCAAAGCATTTTCAGGAAAGCAAAAGCAAAACAGTCTGAGGCAAAGCTGGGGCAAGAACAGCAGAGGAAAGGAGGTATGGGAAAGCAAAACTGTGCCACGAAGAGCAAAGCAAAGCGGAGCAAGGCAAAACAGAGAGAAGCAAAGCAAACGTAAGGAGCTTGCGGCTAGCTCAGTAAAACCAGTGGGACAGTCTCCAAAAGAAACCTAGCACAACACAGGACAGCAGGGCAATGCGGATAAAAGCTGAGCAAGACAGAGTAAAACCCTGCTAAGGAAAAGCCCTGCTAGGCATAGGGAAAAGCAGTGACAACCAGGGCCTGGAAAAGGAAAGCACGGCCTGTAAAAACACATCAGATAGGTCCAAAAGGAAAACAAAAGAATGTAATGATCATTTAAAGAAAAATAAATAAAAAAATAATAATAACAATAAAAAAAAAAAGATGCAAAGCATGTCCAGAAAAGGCAAAACATAGCAAGGCAAAGCAGAGCAGAGCGAAGCTAAACAAAGGCAAGCATGGCCCTATAAAGCAAAACAAAGCACGGTGAGGGAAGGCAAAGCTGAGCAAAGGAAAGTAGCACCAGGAAAAGCAAAGCAGTGCCAGGAAAGAGAAAGAAGTCAAAGTAAATAAATAAATAAAAAAAGAACAACAAAAAAAAAAAAAAAAAAAAACACCAATAAAAAGCACAACAAAGCGAAAAAGTTTGAGGTAAGGCAAATCAGAGCAGGGTGAAGAGAAGCTAAGCAGAGCAGAGAAGGAAAAGCAAAGCAATGCCAGGAATACAAAGCAAGGCAAAGCAAAGCAAAGCAAAGCATGGCCAGGCAAGGCAAAGCAGAACAAAAGAAAGTAGCAAAAGGAAAAGCAAAGCAGTGCCAGGAATACAAAGTAAAGCAAAACAAAGGTAAGCATGGCCGGAAACTGGAAGTGAGAGCAGGAGCAGGTGAGGCAAAAGAGAGCAAGGCAAAGGTGAAAAAAGGCAAGCATGGCCCCGTAAAGCAATACAAAACATGGCCAGGGAAGGCAAAGCTGAGCAAAGGAAAGTAGCACCAGGAAATGCAAAGCAGTGCTGGGAAAGAGAAAGAAAAAAAATATTAATGAAAAAAAATAAAAACAAACAAACAAACAAAAAATAAATAAAACCACAACAAATCGAAAAAGTTCAAGGTAAGGCAAATCAGAGCAGGGTTAAGAGAAGCTAAGCAGAGCAGAGAAGGAAAAGCAAAGCAATGCCAGGAATACAAAGCAAAGCAAAGCAAAGCATGGCCAGGCAAGGCAAAGCAGAACAAAAGAAAGTAGCAAAAGGAAAAGCAAAGCAGTGCCAGGAATACAAAGTAAAGCAAAACAAAGGTAAGCATGGCCGGAAAATGGAAATGAGAGCAGGAGCAGGTGAGGCAAAAAAGAGCAAGGCAAAGGTAAAAAAAGGCAAGCGTGGCCCCGTAAAGCAAAACAAAGCACGGCCAGGGAAGGCAAAGCTGAGCAAAGGAAAGTAGCACCAGGAAAAGCAAAGCATAACTAGGAAAGATAAAGCAAACAAAGGAAAGCAAAGCAGTTTGAGGCGAGGCAAGGCAAAGCACAGCACGGGTAGGAAAAGCAAAGCAGTGCCAGGTCTATAAACCAAAGGTAAACCAAGGAAAACATGGCCAGGGAAGGGAAAGCTGAGCAAATCAAAGCAGAGCAAGGGAACGTAGCACAAGGAAAAGCAAAGCATTGCCAGGAAAGAAACAGCAAAAGAATCTGAGGCAAAGCAAAGCAAAGCTGGGGCAAGAACAGCAGAGGAAAGGAGGTATGGAAAAGCAAAACCGTGCCAGCAAGAGCAAAGCAAAGCGGAGCAAGGCAAAACAAAGAGAAGCAAAGCAAACGTAGCGAGCTGGCGGCCAGCCCTCCTTTGGGTTCCAAGTGTCTGTGAGGGGGAGACCGGAGGGCTCCATGTTGTGTGCAGGTGGCAGCCAGACTTGGACAGTGGCTGGACCCTGATCGCCCACTCCTCAGCCTTCTTCACAGCTCCTAGTCCACTGTGACACCGGGCAAGAACCATGTCTTGCTTTAGCTGGTTTTATATATCTATATACATTTTGTTGTTGTTGTTGTTGTGGATTTCTTCCACCGTAGTTGTGGAAATCATGTAGTTACTTACTGTCTTTGAGAACCTCACACACACAACTAGCAGTGTGGCCCACCTGGCAGCTCTCCGCATGGCTAGGGACAAAGTATGGACCATATGGGGCGGCCAGGCCTGCTGCCCCCACGCGCCGGTTCCGAGGGGACAGTGGCTGGGCTGCGGGGAGGCCAAGTTCTGTGTCTGACGGTTTATGCGTTCAGAAATTTACCAACCGACTCCGCAGCAAAATCAGTGAGACAGTCTCCAAAAGAAGCCAAGCACGGCACAGGAGAGCAGAGCAATGTGGATGAAAGCTGAGCGAGACAAGGAAAAGCCCTGCTAGGCATAGGGAAAAGCAGTGACAACCAGGGCCTGGAAAAGGAAAGCACGGCCTGTAAAAACACATCAGACAGGTCCAAAATGAAAACAAATCATGCAAGAAACATGAAAAAAATAATAATAATAATAAAAAAAAAGAATAAAAGATGAAAGCCAAAGTAAATCAAAGCAGAGCAAAGGAAAGCATGGCCAGGGAAGGCAAAGCAGAACAAAGAAAGGTAGCACAAGGAAAAGCAAAGCATTTTCAGGAAAGCAAAAGCAAAGCAATCTGAGGCAAAGCTGGGCCAAGAACAGCAGAGGAAAGGAGGTAGGAAAAAGCAAAACTGTGCCAGCAAGAGCAAAGCAAAGCGGAGCAAGGCAAAACAAAGAGAAGCAAAGCAAACGTAGCGAGCTGGAGGCCAGCCCTCCTTTGAGTTCCAAGTGCCTGTTGGGGGGAGACCGGAGGGCTCTCATGTTGTGTACAGGTGGCAGCCAGACTTGGACAGTGGCTGGACCCTGATCACCCCCTCCTCAGCCTTCTTCACAGCTCCTAGTCCACTGTGACAGCCGGCAAGAACCATGTCTTGCTTTAGCAGGTTTTATATATGTATTTACATTTTGTTGTTGTCTGTTGTGTATTTCTCCCACCATAGTTGTGGGAATCATGTAGTTAAGGGAAATCGGAGCAGGGATAAGAGAAGCTAAGCAGAGCAGAGAAGGAAAAGCAAAGCAATGCCTGGAATACAAAGCAAGGCAAAGGAAAGCATGGCCAGGGAAGGCAAAGCAGAGCAAGGAAAAGCAAAGCAAAGGAAAGTAGCACAAGGAAATGCACAGTATTTCCAGGAGAGAAAGAGCAAAACACTCTGAGGCAAAGCTGGGGCAAGAACAGCAGAGGAAAGGAGGTATGGAAAAGCAAAACTGTGCCAGCAAGAGCAAAGCAAAGCGGAGCAAGGCAAAACAAAGAGAAGCAAAGCAAACGTAGCGAGCTGGCGGCCAGCCCTCCTTTGGGTTCCAAGTGCCTGTTGGGGGGAGACCGGAGGGCCTCCATGTTGTGTACAGGTGGCAGCCGGACTTGGACAGTGGTTGTACCCTGATCGCCCACTCCTCAGCCTTCTTCACAGCTCCTAGTCCACTGTGACAGCCGGCAAGAACCATGTCTTGCTTTAGCTGGTTTTATATATCTATATACATTTTGTTGTTGTCTGTTGTGTATTTCTTCCACCGTAGTTGTGGGAATCATGTAGTTACTTATTCTCATTGAAATTGTCACTGAACACTATCACCACACGAGCAGCAGTTAGGGGTCCCCTGGCAGCTCGCCGCATGGCTGGGGACAAAGAATGGACCATGTCGGGCGGCCAGGCCTGCTGCACCCAGCCTCCAGTTCCGAGGGGACAGTGGCTGGGCTGCGGGGAGGCCAAGTTCTGTGTCTGACGGTTTATGCGTTCAGAAATTTACCAACCGACTCAGCAGCAAAATCAGTGAGACAGTCTCCAAAGGAAGCCTAGCACGGCACAGGAGAGCAGAGCAATGCGGATGAAAGCTGAGCGAGACAAAGCAAAGCCCTGCTAGGGAAAAGACCTAGCGGCATAAGGAAAATCAATGACAAGCAAGGCCTGGAAAAGCAAAGCACGGCCAGAGAAAACACAAGAAAAAGATACAAAAGGAAAACATAAAGTATGGAATGAACATCAAATAAATAAAAAAAATAATAATAATAAAAAAATGCAAAGCATGACCAGGAAAGGCATAGCATAGCAGAACAAAGTAGAGGAAAGCAAAGGTAAACAAAGGAAAGCATGGCCCCGTAAAGGAAAAAAAAAAGCAAGGCCAGGGAGGGCAAAGCTGAGCAAAGGAAAGTAACACCAGGTAAAGCAAAGCATAACGAGGGAAGACAAAGCAAGCAGAGGAAAGCAAAGCACTTTGAGGCAAGGCAAAGCACAGCATGGTTTGGAAAAGCAATGCAGTGCCAGGTCTGTAAACCAAAGGTAAACCAAGGAAAGCATGGCCAGGGAAGGGAAAGCTGAGCAAGTCAAAGCAGAGCAAGGGAACGTAGCACAAGGAAAAGCAAAGCATTTTCAGGAAAGCAAAAGCAAAGCAGTCTGAGGCAAAGCTGGGGCAAGAACAGCAGAGGAAAGGAGGTATGGGAAAGCAAAACTGTGCCACGAAGAGCAAAGCAAAGCGGAATAAGGCAAAACAGAGAGAAGCAAAGCAAACGTAGCGAGCTGGCGGCTAGCCCAGTAAAACCAGTGGGAAAGTCTCTAAAAGAAACCTAGCACAGCACAGGAGAGCAGAGCAATGCGGATAAAAGCTGAGCAAGACAGAGTAAAACCCTGCTAAGAAAAAGAACTAGCTGCATAAGGAAAAGCAGTGACAACCAGGGCCTGGAAAAGGAAAGCACGGCCTGTAAAAACACATCAGATAGGTCCAAAAGAAAAACAAAAGAATGTAATGAACATTTAAATTAAAAAAAAAAAAAAAAAAAAAGGAAAAATAATGAGAATAAAAAAAAAAATAGATGCAAAGCATGTCCAGAAAAGGCAAAACATAGCAAGGCAAAGCAGAGCAGAGCGAAGCTAAACAAAGGCAAGCATGGCCCCATAAAGCAAAACAAAGCACGGCGAGGGAAGGCAAAGCTGAGCAAAGGAAAGTAGCACCAGGAAAAGCAAAGCATAACGAGGGAAGACAAAGCAAGCAAAGGACAGCAAAGCACTTTGAGGCAAGGCAAAGCACAGCACGGGTAGGAAAAGCAATGCAGTGCCAGGTCTGTAAACCAAAGGTAAACCAAGGAAAGCATGGCCTGATAAAGCAAAACAAAGCAAGGCCAGGGAAGGCAAAGCACAGGAAGGCAAAGCAGAACAAAGGAAAGTAGTACCAGGAAATGCAAAGCAGTGCTGGTAAAGAGAACGAAAAAAAATATTAATGAAAAAAAATAAAAACAAACAAACAAACAAAAAATAAATAAAACCACAACAAAGCGAAAAAGTTCAAGGTAAGGCAAATCAGAGCAGGGTTAAGAGAAGCTAAGCAGAGCAGAGAAGGAAAAGCAAAGCAATGCCAGGAATACAAAGCAAAGCAAAGCAAAGCATGGCCAGGCAAGGCAAAGCAGAACAAAAGAAAGTAGCAAAAGGAAAAGCAAAGCAGTGCCAGGAATACAAAGTAAAGCAAAACAAAGGTAAGCATGGCCAGAAACTGGAAGTGAGAGCAGGAGCAGGTGAGGCAAAAGAGAGCAAGGCAAAGGTGAAAAAAGGCAAGCGTGGCCCCGTAAAGCAAAACAAAGCACGGCCAAGGAAGGCAAAGCTGAGCAAAGGAAAGTAGCACCAGGAAAAGCAAAGCATAACTAGGAAAGATAAAGCAAACAAAGGAAAGCAAAGCAGTTTGAGGCGAGGCAAGGCAAAGCACAGCACGGGTAGGAAAAGCAAAGCAGTGCCAGGTCTGTAAACCAAAGGTAAACCAAGGAAAGCATGGCCAGGGAAGGGAAAGCAGAGCAAGTCAAAGCAGAGCAAGGGAACGTAGCACAAGGAAAAGCAAAGCATTGCCAGGAAAGAAACAGCAAAAGAATCTGAGGCAAAGCAAAGCAAAGCCGGGGCAAGAACAGCAGAGGAAAGGAGGTATGGAATAGCAAAACCGTGCCAGCAAGAGCAAAGCAAAGCGGAGCAAGGCAAAACAAAGAGAAGCAAAGCAAACGTAGCGAGCTGGCGGCCAGCCCTCCTTTGGGTTCCAAGTGTCTGTGGGGGAGAGATCGGAGGGCTCCATTTTGTGTGCAGGTGGCAGCCAGACTTGGACAGTGGTTGTACCCTGATCGCCCACTCCTCAGCCTTCTTCACAGCTCCTAGTCCACTGTGACACCGGGCAAGAACCATGTCTTGCTTTAGCTGGTTTTATATATATATATATATATATACATTTTGTTGTTGTTTGTTGTGGATTTCTACCACCGTAGTTGTGGGAATCACGTAGTTCCTTACTGTTTTGAGAACCTCACACACACAACTAGCAGTGTGGCCCACCCAAGCCAGCTCGCCGCATGGCTAGGGACAAAGTATGGACCATGTCGGGCGGCCAGGCCTGCTGCCCCCACGCGCCGGTTCCGAGGGGACAGTGGCTGGGCTGCGGGGAGGCCAAGTTCTGTGTCTGACGGTTGATGCGTTCATAAATTTACCAATCGACTCAGCAGCAAAATCAGTGAGACGGTCTCCAAAGGAAGCCTAGCACGGCACAGGAGAGCGGAGCAATGCGGATGAAAGCTGAGCAAGACAAAGCAAAGCCCTGCTATGGAAAAGACCTAGCGGCATAGGGAAAAGCAATGACATCCAGCGCCTGGAAAAGCAAAGCGCGGCCTCTAAAAACACATCAGATAGGTCCAAAAGGAAAACAAAAGAATGCAATGAACACTTAAAAAAAAAAAAAAAAAAAAAAAAAAAAGCAAAACATGTCCAGAAAAGGCAAAACTTAGCAAGGCAAAGCAGAGCAAGGGAACGTAGCACAAGGAAAAGCAAAGCATTGCCAGGAAAGAAACAGCAAAAGAATCTGAGGCAAAGCAAAGCAAAGCCGGGGCAAGAACAGCAGAGGAAAGGAGGTATGGAAAAGCAAAACTGTGCCAGCAAGAGCAAAGCAAAGCGGAGCAAGGCAAAACAAAGAGGAGCAAAGCGAACGTAGCGAGCTGGCGGCCAGCCCTCCTTTGGGTTCCAAGTGCCTGTTGGGGGGAGACCGGAGGGCTCTCATGTTGTGTGCAGGTGGCAGCCGGACTTGGACAGTGGCTGTACCCTGATCGCCCTCTCCCCAGCCTCCTTCACATCTCCTGGTCCACCGTGACGTTGGGCAAGAACCATGTCTTGCTTTATCTGTTTATTTCTTTATTGTTGCCTTTCTTCCAGCGTAGTTGTGGGAATCATGTTGTTACTTACAGAAAAGACCGTGCTGGGTGTGCAGGCCTGCTGCCCCCTCGTGCCAGTTCCGAGGGAACGGTCGCTGGGCTGCGGGGAGGCCAAGTTCTGTGTCTGACGGTTTATGCGTTCGTAATTATAGCGATCGACTCGGCATCAAAGCCCGCGGGACGGTCTCCGAGAGAAGCCTAGCACGGCACAGGAGAGCAGAGCAATGCGGTTGAAAGCCGAGCAAGGCAAGGCAGAGCCCTGCTAGGGAAAGGACGGCGGGGTTGGTTCCCGGCCGGCAGGTGTTCCCCGCCTCGGGGCGCCGCGGGCGCCTCGTCTAAGCGCTGCGGACAGCAGCCGCCAGGTCTACCCGGGCGCGGTCGCCATGTTTGCTTAGCCGGCGGCGACCTGTAGGGGTCGCTGCAGGTCCGGCCGCGAGAACGGCGTCGGGGTCTGCCCGGCAGCGACGGGAGCGCGGGCGCGAGCGCGTTTGCGAGGGCTCCCGTCCGCGGGTCGGTCGAGCGGTTCCCGAGCGGGTCCGATGGCGCGGAAAGCGTCGGAAATTCCCGGAAAGGTGCGAAAAGTGCCGGAAGGGCCCGTGGGAAAAGCGAAGGAAGGCGGGCCGGCGCTGTCGGTTCCCGGCCGGCGGGTCTCCCCGTGTCCCCCTGAGGTTGCCAGGTCTACCGTGTGCCCCCCGTTGCCGCCACGTCTCCCCGTGTCCCCCTGAGGTTGCCAGGTCTACCGTGTGCCCCCCGTTGCCGCCACGTCTCCCCGTGTCGTCCTGCGGCCGCCAGGTGTCCCGGTGCCCTCCTGCGGCCGCCAGGTCTCCCCGCGTCCCGCCGAGGTTGCCAGGTCTACCGCATCCCCCCGTCGCCTCGTCTGCCGATCCTGCCGCGGCCGCCTGGTGTCCCCGCGTCGTCCCGCGGCCGCCTGGTCTCCCCGTAGCTTCCTGCGGCCGCCAGGTCTACCCTGCCGCGGTCGCCATGTTTGCTTAGCCGGCGGCGACCTGTAGGGGTCGCTGCAGGTCCGGCCGCGAGAACGGCGTCGGGGTCTGCCCGGCAGCGACGGGAGCGCGCGCGCGCGCGCGTTTGCGAAGGCGCACGTCCGCGGGTCGGTCGAGCGGTTCCCGAGCGGGTCCGATGGCGCGGAAAGCGTCGGAAATTCCCGGAAAGGTGCGAAAAAGCCCGAAAAGGCTGGAAAAGTGCCGGAAGGGCCCGCCGGAAAAGCGAAGGAAGGCGGGCCGGCGCCGTCGGTTCCCGGCCGGGGGGTCCCCCTGAGGTTGCCAGGTCTACCCGCGCGGAGGAAATAGCCGCCGGTCGGGCGGAGGGAACGGCGGCCAGGTCTACCGCGTGTCCGACGGGACTTGGAAGGCCGCCGTGGGGCTGGAGGTAGACTAGCAGGTCGTGCCACGGCTCGGAAGGGGTGGTAGGCGTCGCTGTTTCTCTGTGCCTCCAGTTAGGTCGAGGTAAAAGTCGGTTGCGCTCGGCTGCCTCGCCGCGGTAGGCTGGAAAAGGACGTGCGGCGCTTGTGAGGCGATGACTTTTGTGTCCGTCTATAGGAGAGAGTGAGGACTCTGCTCCGCCAGCGGTGCCGAGCGAGCGCTTGGGGCTTGGAGAGGCGGCGCGCGAGAAGGGGGCGCGCGGCGTCGGCGGTGGCGTCGGCTCGGGCGTGGGTTGTGCGGAGCGGTAGCCGCCAGCGGTTTGCCGAGCCAGCTACCCTCCCCGCCGGCGAGCGAGGAGCGGTCTCGCGCGTGCGAGTCGCCGGAGAAGCAGCAGCGAGCCGCGAGCTCAGAGCTGTGGAGAGAGGGAGCGGCCAGAAGCCGGCGGGCGGTCCGCCGGCGGCCGAAGGCGTCCGTCCGGGGGCGTCCCCGGCTGCTCGCGTGGGTCCCGGAGGCTCGGAAGGCGAAGGAGGGGGGACCCCGCGGATTGGCACGGCCGAGGCGGCGGCGCCTCCGGCTCCCGACGATGCACCTCACGTCACCCGCACGCAGGAGCCCGTCGAGGCGTTCCTCGGGCACGTCGGAGAGGCTTCCCGGCGGGTCGGTTCCTGTCAGGGCCGATGTTCAGGTCGGTGCGAGCACCTCTCG
>NW_028137479.1:200000-342500 GCF_965140915.1 Aythya marila | reverse complement strand
CAAAGCCAGGCCAAGCGGCGCCGGCAAAAGCAAAGCGAAGCGGAGGAGGAACGGCAAAGCGGAGCGAGGCGGAGCAGACGAAGGAAAAGCAAACGAGTGCCACGAACGCGACGCCAAGCAAAACTCAGCGCTTCCACGAAAAGCAAAGCGAAGCAGGGCCGGCAAAAGCAAAGCAAAGGGGAGGAACTGGCGGCCGGTCTGCCGCGGGCTCCGAGTGGCTCTGGCGGCGGGTAGACGTGGCGGCCGGAGTCTGAGCGAACGCTTTCTCCGCACGCTTTGTACGACCTCCCGTCTCCCCGCCGACAAGCGGGACCCGTGCTTTCTTGTTGCTGCTGCTGCTGCTGCTGCTGCTTGTGTTTGTTTTTCTTTTTCCCCTTTTTCTTTTTAAAAGCGTGAACGATTCGAATGAATGGCGCCTCCCAGCCGTTCCCCTGCACGCGAGAGGCGTGTGGATAGACCTGGCGGGCCGCCGGAGGGAAGCGTGCGGGCACGCGCCCGTCTGTGCATGCGTGCGTGTGGCCGTGTAGACGAGGCAGCCGGGCCGCTCTCTAGCAGTGGCCGTGACGGCGGGGTAGACCTGACGGCTCCACGAGGCGGGAGGGGGCGGGGGGACAGAGCTGGGAGGAGGGAGAAGTAGACCTGGTGGCTCCACGGGGCGGGAGGGGGCGGGGGGACAGAGCGGGGAGGAGGAGGGAGAAGTAGACCTGGTGGCTCCACGGGGCGGGAGGGGGCGGGGGGACAGAGCGGGGAGGAGGAGGGAGAAGTAGACCTGGTGGCTCCACGGGGCGGGAGGGGGCGGGGGGACAGAGCGGGGAGGAGGAGGGAGAAGTAGACCTGGTGGCTCCACGGGGCGGGAGGGGGCGGGGGGGAGAGAGCGGGGAGGAGGAGGGAGAAGTAGACCTGGTGGCTCCACGAGGCGGGAGGGGGCGGGGGAGAGAGCGGGGAGGAGGGAGAAGTAGACCTGGTGGCTCCACGGGGCCCGGAGGGTGGGAGGGACGGGTAGACGTGGCGGCCTGCATCTGACAGCGGCCGTCTACGCACTTCAATGGCCGCCTCCGCCCCCTCCCCACTTCTCCCTCCCTCTCCTCCGCCCTTTGCAGCCTTTGCAGTGGACGGGGCGGGGCGGGGCGCCGGCGCCGGTCGGGAAGGCGAGGGCGCGGCCCCGGACCCCGGCTGCTTCGGGCCGCAGCTCGCTCTGACGTCAGAGGCTCTTGCTCGGCCGCCAGAGGCTCGCCACCTGTGCCGCGCAGTGCGGCTGACTGCCTGGCCGCTTTGCTTTAGCCGCTTTGCAAAATAACTACTCTTATCTTTACGTTTATTATTAGTTAGTTCTGTTGCCTGTTTTCCGCTGTAGCTTCAGGAATCGTGTCATTCCTTACCGTCTTTCAAAACCTCCCCCACCCCCCTAGTCCTCAGCTCCCCCTCACCCCCCCCCCCCCCCCCCCCCCTCC
Source organism: Aythya marila (assembly GCF_965140915.1). Taxonomy (NCBI): domain Eukaryota; kingdom Metazoa; phylum Chordata; class Aves; order Anseriformes; family Anatidae; genus Aythya; species Aythya marila. The sequence continues at coordinate 341,049 of NW_028137479.1, read as the reverse complement.
CCCAGCCTCCTCAGGCAAACGGCAGTTGAGCTCAGGTGGCGGCTCCCCAGTCAGCGGGGGTCCTGGAATAGACTTGGCTGGGTGGCCGACCCCCGCACCCCCACCTGCCAGCTGCGAAGGGACGGTTGGCGGGCTGTGGGGAGGCCGAAGTAGGTGACCCAGCGTTCCTGTGTGTGTAAACGCATCAAAAGAGCAAAAAACAAAGCGGAGTAGGAACGGCAAAGCAGAGCAAAGAAAAGGAAATCGGTGCCGGGAATACAAACCAAAACCCCCCAGAAAGATGCAGCTCTAAGGAAAGCATGTCGAAGCAGGTGCGGGAAAAGCAAAGCGGGGAAGAGCGACGATAAGTAAAGCGAGGAAAAGGAAAGCAAAGCAAAACGAACCCAAATCATTGGGAATCGTGTAATGTCGCTTATCGTCCTAAAAAACCTCACCCAAGCCCGTCCCCAGACGAACAGCAGCAGCGGGACCCACCTGGCGGCTCGCCGGACGGCGGGGGATGAGGAATAGACCATGCTGGGTGGGTGGCCAGGCTTCCTGTCGCCACCCTCCAGCTCCCGGGGGACAGTCGTCGGGCTGCGGGGAGGGAGGCCACGGTGTGCGCCTGAGGCTTTATGCGTTCATAAATACACCGATCGACTCGTCGCCCAAATCGGTGCGACGGTCTGCAAAAGAAGCCTACCTAGCACGGCAAAGCAGAGCTGAGCAATGCAACGCAAAGCAGAGCGAGACAAAGCAAAGCCCTGCTAGGGAAAAGAAAGAGGCAAAAGGAAAAGCAAAGCCAAGCAGGGCAAGAAAAACCAAAGCAGAAGAGGTCCAGGAAAAGAAAAGTGGTGTCACGAATACAAAGTAAAGCAAAGCAAAGCGAGGCAGGGCCAGCAAAAGCAAAACAAAGAAGGGTGGGGAAAAACAAACAAACAAACAAAAAAAAACTAAGCTAAGGATTTCCTGGGGGGTGGGGGAAAGAAAAGCGGTATCTTGAATACAACGTCAAGCAAAACAAAGCGAGGCAGGGCCAGCAAAAGCAAAACAAAGAAAGGCGAGAAAAACCAAAGCAAAAGAGGTCCAGGAAAAGAAAAGCGGTGTCTTGAATACAACGTCAAGCAAAACAAAGCGAGGCAGGGCCAGCAAAAGCAAAGCAAAGAAGGGCGAGAAAAACCAAAGCAAAGGAGGTCCAGGGAAAGAAAAGCGGTGTCACGAATACAAAGTCAAGCAAAACGAAACAAAGCGAGGCCAGGAAAAGCAAAGCACGGTCAGGAAGAGAAAATCCAAAGTAAAACAGGGCCAGGAAAAGCCAAGCAGTACCTTGAATACAAAGCGAAGCGAAGCAACGCAGGGCCAGGGAAAGCAAAGCAAAGCAAAACGGTGCTGCCAAAACAAAATGCGGAGTTAACTTAGCGTCAGTCGAAATCGCACCCCCCACCCACCCATGAGGAAAAGGGGCCCGTTGCTGGCTTACGGGGAGCTGGGCGTTTGAGAAGGCCAGGGTGTGGCAGCGGCCCCCGGTTGCCTCGGGCCGCCTCTCGCTCTCGCTCTGACGTCAGAGGCTCCTGCTCGGCTGCGAACGGCTCCCCACCTGTGCCACTCAGTTTGGCTGGCTGCCTGGCTGCTTTGCTTTAGCTGCTTATCATTATATAAAATAATAATAATAATAATAATAATAATAATAATAATAATAATAATAATAATAATAATAATAATAATAATAATAATGCTATTATTATATACTACTAAAAAGTTATTAGAAATAAAAGTATTAAATAGTAATAGAAATAAATATCATTAAAACGTAATACAAATAGTAGAAGTAGGAATAATAATAGTCTTCTCCGTCTGTTTCCCCCTTTCGTTTTAGGAATCGAGTAGTTATTGATTGTTGTTCTCAACCCACACCCCTCCCCAGACGAATAGCAACGGAGCCCACCTGCTGGCTCTCCGGACAACGGTGGGCAACAAAATAGACCTGGCCCGGTAGCCAGATCCCTGTCCCTGCCCGCCAGCTGCGAGGGGACAGCTGCCGGGCTGCGGGCCGGCTAACTTTTCTGTGTGTTCGGAAACAAGTTTCATGAACTTCTTTATGCATTCATAAAGACAGCAAAGCTAAGGAAAGGAGCACAGGGAAAAACAAAGCGGTGCCACGAAAGGGAAAGCCAAGGAAAGAAAGCACTTTGAGGCAAAGCAAAGCACAGCGAGGCTAAGAAAGGTCCAGAAGAGCAGAGAAGGGAAAGCAAAGCACTGACAGGAATACGAAGCAAAGAAATAAAAAATAAAGCATGACCGCACAAGTAAAAACGTAGCAGGCTCAGGAAAGAAAAAGCAAAACAAAGCAAAGCAAAGCAAAGCAAAGTAGCACAAGGAACAACACAGCATTTCCAGGAGAGAAAAAGCAAAGCAATCTGAGGCAAGAACAGCAGAGGAAAGGAGGTATGGAAAAGCAAAACTGTGCCAGCAAGAGCAAAGCAAAGCGGAGCAAGGCAAAACAAAGAGAAGCAGAGTGAACGTAGCGAGCTGGCGGCCAGCCCTCCTTTGGGTTCCAAGGGCCTGTTGGGGGGAGACCGGAGGGCTCCATTTTGTGTACGGGTGGCAGCCAGACTTGGACAGTGGCTGTACCCTGATCGCCCACTCCTCAGCCTTCTTCACAGCTCCTAGTCCACTGTGACAGCCGGCAAGAACCATGTCTTGCTTTAGCTGGTTTTATATCTATATACATTTTTTTGTTGTTGTTTGTTGTGTATTTCTTCCAGCGTAGTTGTGGGAATCATGTAGTTCCTTACTGTCTCTGAGAACCTCACACACACAACTAGCAGTGTGGCCCACCTGGCAGCTCGCCGCATGGCTAGGGACAAAGTATGGACCATGTCGGGCGGCCAGGCCTGCTGCCCCCACGCGCTGGGTCCGAGGGGACAGTGGCTGGGCTGCGGGGAGGCCAAGTTTTGTGTCTGACGGTTTATGCGTTCATAAATTTACCAATCAACTCAGCAGCAAAATCAGTGAGACGGTCTCCAAAAGAAGCCTAGCATGGCACAGGAGAGCAGAGCAATGCGGATAAAAGCTGAGCAAGACAGAGTAAAACCCTGCTAAGGAAAAGCCCTGCTAGGCATAGGGAAAAGCAGTGACAACCAGGGCCTGGAAAAGGAAAGCGCGGCCTGTAAAAACACATCAGATAGGTCCAAAAGGAAAACAAAAGAATGTAATGAACATTTAAAGAAAAATAAATAAATAAATAAATAATAATGATAATAAAAGAAATAGATGCAAAGCATGTCCAGAAAAGGCAAAACATAGCAAGGTGAAGCAGAGCAGAGCGAAGCTAAACAAAGGCAAGCATGGCCCTATAAAGCAAAACAAAGCACGGCCAGGGAAGGCAAAGCTGAGCAAAGGAAAGTAGCACCAGGAAAAGCAAAGCAGTGCCAGGAAAGAGAAAGAAGTGAAAATAAATAAATAGATAAATAAATAAATAAAACAAAACAAACAAAAAAAAAAAACAGCAATAAAAAGCACAAGAAAGCGAAAAAGTTCGAGGTAAGGCAAATCAGAGCAGGGTTAAGAGAAGCTAAGCAGAGCAGAGAAGGAAAAGCAAAGCAATGCCAGGAATACAAAGCAAGGAAAAGCAAAGCAAAGCAAAGCATGGCCAGGCAAGGCAAAGCAGAACAAAAGAAAGTAGCAAAAGGAAAAGCAAAGCAGTGCCAGGAATACAAAGTAAAGCAAAACAAAGGTAAGCATGGCCTGAAAATGGAAGTGAGAGCAGGAGCAGGTGAGGCAAAAGAGAGCAAAGCAAAGGTAAAAAAAGGCAAGCGTGGCCCCGTAAAGCAAAACAAAGCACGGCCAAGGAAGGCAAAGCTGAGCAAAGGAAAGTAGCACGAGGAAAAGCAAAGCATAACCAGGGAAGACAAAGCAAACAAAGGAAAGCAAGGCAGTTTGAGGCGAGGCAAAGCACAGCACGGGTAGGAAAAGCAAAGCAGTGCCAGGTCTATAAAGCAAAGCTAAACCAAGGAAAGCATGGCCAGGGAAGGGAAGGCTGAGAAAGTCAAAGCAGAGCAAAGGAACGTAGCACAAGGAAAAGCAAAGCATTTTAAGGAAAGCAACAGCAAAACAACGTGAGGCAAAGCCGGGGCAAGAACAGCAGAGGAAAGGAGGTATGGAAAAGCAAAACTGTGCCAGCAAGAGCAAAGCAAAGCGGAGCAAGGCAAAACAAAGAGAAGCAAAGCAAACGTAGCGAGCTGGCGGCCAGCCCTCCTTTGGGTTCCAAGTGCCTGTTGGGGGGAGACCGGAGGGCCTCCATGTTGTGTACAGGTGGCAGCCAGACTTGGACAGTGGCCGGACCCTGATCGCCCCCTCCTCAGCCTTCTTCACAGCTCCTAGTCCACCGTGACGTTGGGCAAGAACCATGTCTTGCTTTAGCTGGTTTTATATCTATATACATTTTGTTGTTGTTTGTTGTGGATTTCTTCCAGCGTAGTTGTGGGAATCATGTAGTTACTTATTCTCGTTGAAATTCTCACTGAACACTATCACCACACGAGCAGCAGTTAGGGGTCCCCTGGCAGCTCGCCGCATGGCTGGGGACAAAGAATGGACCATGTCGGGCGGCCAGGCCTGCTGCACCCAGCCTCCAGTTCCGAGGGGACAGTGGCTGGGCTGCGGGGAGGCCAAGTTCTGTGTCTGACGGTTTATGAGTTCAGAAATTTACCAACCGACTCAGCAGCAAAATCAGTGAGACGGTCTCCAAAGGAAGCCTAGCACGGCACAGGAGAGCAGAGCAATGCGGATGAAAGCTGAGCGAGACAAAGCAAAGCCCTGCTAGGGAAAAGACCTAGCGGCATAAGGAAAAGCAATGACAAGCACGGCCTGGAAAAGCAAAGCACGGCCAGAGAAAACACAAGAAAAAGATACAAAAGGAAAATATAAAGCATGGAATGAACATCAAATAAATAAAAAAAAATAATAAGAATAAAAAAAATGCAAAGCATGACCAGGAAAGGCATAGCATAGCAGAACAAAGTAGAGGAAAGCAAAGGTAAACAAAGGAAAGCATGGCCCCGTAAAGCAAAAAAAAAAAAAGCAAGGCCAGGGAGGGCAAAGCTGAGCAAAGGAAAGTAACACCAGGTAAAGCAAAGCATAACGAGGGAAGACAAAGCAAGCAAAGGACAGCAAAGCAGTCTGAGGCAAGGCAAAGCACAGCATGGTTTGGAAAAGCAATGCAGTGCCAGGTCTGTAAACCAAAGGTAAACCAAGGAAAGCATGGCCAGGGAAGGGAAAGCTGAGCAAGTCAAAGCAGAGCAAGGGAACGTAGCACAAGGAAAAGCAAAGCATTGCCAGGAAAGCAAAAGCAAAGCAGTCTGAGGCAAAGCTGGGGCAAGAACAGCAGAGGAAAGGAGGTATGGGAAAGCAAAACTGTGCCACAAAGAGCAAAGCAAAGCGGAGTACGGCAAAACAGAGAGAAGCAAAGCAAACGTAGCGAGCTGGCGGCTAGCCCAGTAAAACCAGTGGGACAGTCTCTAAAAGAAACCTAGCACAGCACAGGAGAGCAGAGCAATGTGGATAAAAGCTGAGCAAGACAGAGTAAAACCCTGCTAAGAAAAAGACCTAGCGGCATAAGGAAAAGCAGTGACAACCAGGGCCTGGAAAAGGAAAGCACGGCCTGTAAAAACACATCAGATAGGTCCAAAAGAAAAACAAAAGAATGTAATGAACATTTAAATTAAAAAAAAAAAAAAAAAAAAAGGAAAAATAATGAGAACAAAAAAAAAAATAGATGCAAAGCATGTCCAGAAAAGGCAAAACATAGCAAGGCAAAGCAGAGCAGAGCGCAGCTAAACAAAGGCAAGCATGGCCCCATAAAGCAAAACAAAGCACGGCGAGGGAAGGCAAAGCTGAGCAAAGGAAAGTAGCACCAGGAAAAGCAAAGCATAACGAGGGAAGACAAAGCAAGCAAAGGACAGCAAAGCACTTTGAGGCAAGGCAAAGCACAGCACGGGTAGGAAAAGCAATGCAGTGCCAGGTCTGTAAACCAAAGGTAAACCAAGGAAAGCATGGCCTGATAAAGCAAAACAAAGCAAGGCCAGGGAAGGCAAAGCACAGGAAGGCAAAGCAGAACAAAGGAAAGTAGTACCAGGAAATGCAAAGCAGTGCTGGTAAAGAGAACGAAAAAAAATATTAATGAAAAAAAATAAAAACAAACAAACAATCAAAAAATAAATAAAACCACAACAAAGCGAAAAAGTTTGAGGTAAGGCAAATCAGAGCAGGGTTAAGAGAAGCTAAGCAGAGCAGAGAAGGAAAAGCAAAGCAATGCCAGGAATACAAAGCAAAGCAAAGCAAAGCATGGCCAGGCAAGGCAAAGCAGAACAAAAGAAAGTAGCAAAAGGAAAAGCAAAGCAGTGCCAGGAATACAAAGTAAAGCAAAACAAAGGTAAGCATGGCCAGAAACTGGAAGTGAGAGCAGGAGCAAGTGAGGCAAAAGAGAGCAAGGCAAAGGTGAAAAAAGGCAAGCGTGGCCCCGTAAAGCAAAACAAAGCACGGCCAAGGAAGGCAAAGCTGAGCAAAGGAAAGTAGCACCAGGAAAAGCAAAGCATAACTAGGAAAGATAAAGCAAACAAAGGAAAGCAAAGCAGTTTGAGGCGAGGCAAGGCAAAGCACAGCACGGGTAGGAAAAGCAAAGCAGTGCCAGGTCTGTAAACCAAAGGTAAACCAAGGAAAGCATGGCCAGGGAAGGGAAAGCAGAGCAAGTCAAAGCAGAGCAAGGGAACGTAGCACAAGGAAAAGCAAAGCATTGCCAGGAAAGAAACAGCAAAGGAACTTCTTCTTCAAAACTGTACTGGGTCTGGCTGGAATGTTAACTTTCCCGGCAGCAGCCCATTCAGTGCCGTACTCTGTACTTGTAGCTGGAACAGCAGTGTTATCACACCAGTGTTGTTTCTACTGCTGAGCAGCAGTGGCACAGCATTGGGCCTTTCTCTAACCCTCCTAGGGGGTGGGCAAAAAAGTGAGGAGAGAAACATCACTAGGGCAGCTGACCTAAACCAATCAAAGGGATATTCCATACCATGTGGTGTCACACTCAGCAATAAAAGGTGGAAACAGGAAGAAGAGGGGAGGGGTGGGCTCTCGTTGAGAAGACGTCGGTCCTCCTCTCAAACACCGGCTGCGTGCGTTGAGGCCTTGCTTCAAGGACGTGGTCAATCATGGCTCATTTGTGGGAAGTAGAGAGTAATTTCTTTCCTCTGCACTTCCATATAGCTTTCATTTATTTTGTTTGTTTGTTTTCCTCCCTTTTTCCCCTTTCCCTTTTATTTCCCCTTAGTTAAATTGTTTAGTTCATGGTAGTCTTTATTTAATTATTATAATTATTTCTCTTTAATTAAATTATCCTTATCTCAACCCGTGAGTTGTTCTTTGCTTTACTTCTCCCCCTCCTCATCTAAAGGAGGGGGAGTGAGAGAGCGGTTGTGGGGTTTAGCTGCCCAGCACGGTAAAACCAACACAAAAACCCACTATCAATTCCCATTTAACTTAACGACCAAGGAGAACCCAGCAAAAACCAATGGAGATTCCCAAAAAAGTCAAAAACTCCCCAAACAAGAATGGGATAACCTCTAAAAACGAAAGAAAACACCAAAAAACATAGATCCACCCCAAAACCACCCTAAACCTACCTCATGTTCTCCAGAACCCACAATTTACCCTTTTCTGACATGGTGACCACGGAAAACACAACGAAACAAAACAGAGACCCCAAAACACGTCAAAAACACCGCAAACAAGAACGGGATCACCCCCAAAACTGGAAGAAAATTCCCAAAAAACACGGATCCAATCCCAAAACAACCCTAAAACTACATGATGTTCTCCAAATCCCAAAGTCCACTCTCAACCACCATAAAACCCATTAGCAACTGAACAAAACGCAACGGAGACCCCAAAACACCTCAAAAACACCCCAAAAGTGAACCGGATCAGAAGAAAATACATGATTTAAAGCCCAAAAAAACCTTACACCTACCTGATGTTCTCCTAAATGTACAATCCACTCCCAACTACGATAAAACCCATTAGGAACTCAACTAAGCGCAACGCAAACCCCAAAACACGTCAAAAACACCTCAAAAAAGAATTGGATCAGAAGACAAAAACCCAAAAACGATGAATTTCCACCCAAAACCACCCTAAACTCACCTGACCTTCTTCAAAACCCACAAGCCACTCCCATTTACCTTAACGACTAACGAGAACCAAACGAAAACTAACGGAGACCCCAAAACAAGTCAAACAAAAACCAAACAAGAACGGGATAACCCCTAAAAGCGAAAGAAAACCCCAAAAAGCATAGATCACACCAAAACCACCCTAAACCTACCTGATGTTCTCCAAAACCCACGATTTACACTTTTTCACCATGATGACCAACAAGAACCCAACAAAACCCAACGGAGATAACAAAACATGTCAAAAACACCCCAAAAAAGAACAGGACCACCCCAAAAACAGAAGAAAACCCTACAAAAACAGAAGAATTACCCCAACACCATAGATTCACGACCAAAACTCACCTGATGTTCTCCAAAACCCACAATTTACACTTTTTCACCATGATGACCAACGAGAACCCAACAAAACACAACGGAGACCCCAAAACACGTCAAAAACACCCCAAAAAAGAATAGGATCACCCCAAACACAGAAGAAAATCCTAATACCATGAATCCACCCCAAAAGTCCCCCTAAACCTACCTGAAGTTCTCCAAAACCCACAATTTACACTTTTCCACCATGATGACCACGGAAAACCCAACAAAACCCAACGGAGACCCCAAAACACGTCAAAAACACCCCAAACAAGAATGGGATCACCCCCAAAACTGGAAGAAAATTCCCAAAAAACACGGATCCAATCCCAAAACAACCCTAAACCTACCTGATGTTCTCCAAATCCCAAAGTCTACTCTCAACCACCATAAAACCCATTAGGAACTGAACAAAACTCAACGGAAACCACAAAACACCTCAAAAACACCCCAAAAGCGAACCGGATCAGAAGAAAATACATGATTTAACCCCCCAAAAAAACCTTAAACCTACCTGATGTTCTCCTAAATGTACAATCCACTCCCAACCACCATAAAACCCATTAGGAACTGAACAAAACGCAACGGAAACCCCAAAACACGTCAAAAACATCTCAAAAAAGAATTGGATCAGAAGAAAAAACACAAAAAACTATGAATTTCCACCCAAAACCACCCTAAACTCACCTAATCTTCTTCAAAACCCACTATCAATTCCCATTTAACTTAACGACCAACGAGAACCCAACAAAAACCAATGGAGATTCCCAAAAAAGTCAAAAACTCCCCAAACAAGAACGGGATAACCTCTAAAAACGAAAGAAAACACCAAAAAACATAGATCCACCCCAAAACCACCCTAAACCTACCTCATGTTCTCCAGAACCCACAATTTACCCTTTTCCGACATGGTGACCACGGAAAACACAACGAAACAAAACAGAGACCCCAAAACACGTCAAAAACACCCCAAAAAAGAACTGGATCAGAAGACAAAAACCCAAAAACGATGAATTTCCCCCCAAAACCACCCTAAACTCACCTGACCTTCTTCAAAACCCACAAGCCACTCCCATTTACCTTAACGACTAACGAGAACCAAACGAAAACTAACGGAGACCCCAAAACAAGTCAAACAAAAACCAAACAAGAACGGGATAACCCCTAAAAGCGAAAGAAAACCCCAAAAAGCATAGATCAACACCAAAACCACCCTAAACCTACCTGATGTTCTCCAAAACCCACGATTTACACTTTTTCACCATGATGACCAACAAGAACCCAACAAAACCCAACGGAGATAACAAAACATGTCAAAAACACCCCAAAAAAAGAACGGGACCACCCCAAAAACAGAAGAAAACCCTACAAAAACAGAAGAATTACCCCAACACCATAGATTCACGACCAAAACTCACCTGATGTTCTCCAAAACCCACAATTTACACTTTTTCACCATGATGACCAACGAGAACCCAACAAAACACAACGGAGACCCCAAAACACGTCAAAAACACCCCAAAAAAGAATAGGATCACCCCAAACACAGAAGAAAATCCTAATACCATGAATCCACCCCAAAAGTCCCCCTAAACCTACCTGAAGTTCTCCAAAACCCACAATTTACACTTTTCCACCATGATGACCACGGAAAACCCAACAAAACCCAACGGAGACCCCAAAACACGTCAAAAACACCCCAAACAAGAATGGGATCACCCCCAAAACTGGAAGAAAATTCCCAAAAAACACGGATCCAATCCCAAAACAACCCTAAACCTACCTGATGTTCTCCAAATCCCAAAGTCCACTCCCAACCACCATAAAACCCATTAGGAACTGAACAAAACGCAACGGAAACCACAAAACACCTCAAAAACACCCCAAAAGCGAACCGGATCAGAAGAAAATACATGATTTAACCCCCCAAAAAAACCTTAAACCTACCTGATGTTCTCCTAAATGTACAATCCACTCCCAACCACCATAAAACCCATTAGGAACTGAACAAAACGCAACGGAAACCCCAAAACACGTCAAAAACACCTCAAAAAAGAATTGGATCAGAAGAAAAAACACAAAAAACTATGAATTTCCACCCAAAACCACCCTAAACTCACCTAATCTTCTTCAAAACCCACTATCAATTCCCATTTAACTTAACGACCAACGAGAACCCAACAAAAACCAATGGGGATTCCCAAAAAAGTCAAAAACTCCCCAAACAAGAACGGGATAACCTCTAAAAACGAAAGAAAACACCAAAAAACATAGATCCACCCCAAAACCACCCTAAACCTACCTCATGTTCTCCAGAACCCACAATTTACCCTTTTCCGACATGGTGACCACGGAAAACACAACGAAACAAAACAGAGACCCCAAAACACGTCAAAAACACCCCAAAAAAGAACTGGATCAGAAGACAAAAACCCAAAAACGATGAATTTCCCCCCAAAACCACCCTAAACTCACCTGACCTTCTTCAAAACCCACAAGCCACTCCCATTTACCTTAACGACTAACGAGAACCAAACGAAAACTAACGGAGACCCCAAAACAAGTCAAACAAAAACCAAACAAGAACGGGATAACCCCTAAAAGCGAAAGAAAACCCCAAAAAGCATAGATCAACACCAAAACCACCCTAAACCTACCTGATGTTCTCCAAAACCCACGATTTACACTTTTTCACCATGATGACCAACAAGAACCCAACAAAACCCAACGGAGATAACAAAACATGTCAAAAACACCCCAAAAAAAGAACGGGACCACCCCAAAAACAGAAGAAAACCCTACAAAAACAGAAGAATTACCCCAACACCATAGATTCACGACCAAAACTCACCTGATGTTCTCCAAAACCCACAATTTACACTTTTTCACCATGATGACCAACGAGAACCCAACAAAACACAACGGAGACCCCAAAACACGTCAAAAACACCCCAAAAAAGAATAGGATCACCCCAAACACAGAAGAAAATCCTAATACCATGAATCCACCCCAAAAGTCCCCCTAAACCTACCTGAAGTTCTCCAAAACCCACAATTTACACTTTTCCACCATGATGACCACGGAAAACCCAACAAAACCCAACGGAGACCCCAAAACACGTCAAAAACACCCCAAACAAGAATGGGATCACCCCCAAAACTGGAAGAAAATTCCCAAAAAACACGGATCCAATCCCAAAACAACCCTAAACCTACCTGATGTTCTCCAAATCCCAAAGTCTACTCTCAACCACCATAAAACCCATTAGGAACTGAACAAAACGCAACAAAAACCACAAAACACCTCAAAAACACCCCAAAAGCGAACCGGATCAGAAGAAAATACATGATTTAACCCCCCCAAAAAAAAACCTTAAACCTACCTGATGTTCTCCTAAATGTACAATCCACTCCCAACCACCATAAAACCCATTAGGAACTGAACAAAACGCAACGGAAACCCCAAAACACGTCAAAAACACCTCAAAAAAGAATTGGATCAGAAGAAAAAACACAAAAAACTATGAATTTCCACCCAAAACCACCCTAAACTCACCTAATCTTCTTCAAAACCCACTATCAATTCCCATTTAACTTAACGACCAACGAGAACCCAACAAAAACCAATGGAGATTCCCAAAAAAGTCAAAAACTCCCCAAACAAGAACGGGATAACCTCTAAAAACGAAAGAAAACACCAAAAAACATAGATCCACCCCAAAACCACCCTAAACCTACCTCATGTTCTCCAGAACCCACAATTTACCCTTTTCCGACATGGTGACCACGGAAAACACAACGAAACAAAACAGAGACCCCAAAACACGTCAAAAACACCCCAAAAAAGAACTGGATCAGAAGACAAAAACCCAAAAACGATGAATTTCCCCCCAAAACCACCCTAAACTCACCTGACCTTCTTCAAAACCCACAAGCCACTCCCATTTACCTTAACGACTAACGAGAACCAAACGAAAACTAACGGAGACCCCAAAACAAGTCAAACAAAAACCAAACAAGAACGGGATAACCCCTAAAAGCGAAAGAAAACCCCAAAAAGCATAGATCAACACCAAAACCACCCTAAACCTACCTGATGTTCTCCAAAACCCACGATTTACACTTTTTCACCATGATGACCAACAAGAACCCAACAAAACCCAACGGAGATAACAAAACATGTCAAAAACACCCCAAAAAAAGAACGGGACCACCCCAAAAACAGAAGAAAACCCTACAAAAACAGAAGAATTACCCCAACACCATAGATTCACGACCAAAACTCACCTGATGTTCTCCAAAACCCACAATTTACACTTTTTCACCATGATGACCAACGAGAACCCAACAAAACACAACGGAGACCCCAAAACACGTCAAAAACACCCCAAAAAAGAATAGGATCACCCCAAACACAGAAGAAAATCCTAATACCATGAATCCACCCCAAAAGTCCCCCTAAACCTACCTGAAGTTCTCCAAAACCCACAATTTACACTTTTCCACCATGATGACCACGGAAAACCCAACAAAACCCAACGGAGACCCCAAAACACGTCAAAAACACCCCAAACAAGAATGGGATCACCCCCAAAACTGGAAGAAAATTCCCAAAAAACACGGATCCAATCCCAAAACAACCCTAAACCTACCTGATGTTCTCCAAATCCCAAAGTCCACTCCCAACCACCATAAAACCCATTAGGAACTGAACAAAACGCAACGGAAACCACAAAACACCTCAAAAACACCCCAAAAGCGAACCGGATCAGAAGAAAATACATGATTTAACCCCCCAAAAAAACCTTAAACCTACCTGATGTTCTCCTAAATGTACAATCCACTCCCAACCACCATAAAACCCATTAGGAACTGAACAAAACGCAACGGAAACCCCAAAACACGTCAAAAACACCTCAAAAAAGAATTGGATCAGAAGAAAAAACACAAAAAACTATGAATTTCCACCCAAAACCACCCTAAACTCACCTAATCTTCTTCAAAACCCACTATCAATTCCCATTTAACTTAACGACCAACGAGAACCCAACAAAAACCAATGGGGATTCCCAAAAAAGTCAAAAACTCCCCAAACAAGAACGGGATAACCTCTAAAAACGAAAGAAAACACCAAAAAACATAGATCCACCCCAAAACCACCCTAAACCTACCTCATGTTCTCCAGAACCCACAATTTACCCTTTTCCGACATGGTGACCACGGAAAACACAACGAAACAAAACAGAGACCCCAAAACACGTCAAAAACACCCCAAAAAAGAACTGGATCAGAAGACAAAAACCCAAAAACGATGAATTTCCCCCCAAAACCACCCTAAACTCACCTGACCTTCTTCAAAACCCACAAGCCACTCCCATTTACCTTAACGACTAACGAGAACCAAACGAAAACTAACGGAGACCCCAAAACAAGTCAAACAAAAACCAAACAAGAACGGGATAACCCCTAAAAGCGAAAGAAAACCCCAAAAAGCATAGATCAACACCAAAACCACCCTAAACCTACCTGATGTTCTCCAAAACCCACGATTTACACTTTTTCACCATGATGACCAACAAGAACCCAACAAAACCCAACGGAGATAACAAAACATGTCAAAAACACCCCAAAAAAAGAACGGGACCACCCCAAAAACAGAAGAAAACCCTACAAAAACAGAAGAATTACCCCAACACCATAGATTCACGACCAAAACTCACCTGATGTTCTCCAAAACCCACAATTTACACTTTTTCACCATGATGACCAACGAGAACCCAACAAAACACAACGGAGACCCCAAAACACGTCAAAAACACCCCAAAAAAGAATAGGATCACCCCAAACACAGAAGAAAATCCTAATACCATGAATCCACCCCAAAAGTCCCCCTAAACCTACCTGAAGTTCTCCAAAACCCACAATTTACACTTTTCCACCATGATGACCACGGAAAACCCAACAAAACCCAACGGAGACCCCAAAACACGTCAAAAACACCCCAAACAAGAATGGGATCACCCCCAAAACTGGAAGAAAATTCCCAAAAAACACGGATCCAATCCCAAAACAACCCTAAACCTACCTGATGTTCTCCAAATCCCAAAGTCTACTCTCAACCACCATAAAACCCATTAGGAACTGAACAAAACGCAACGGAAACCACAAAACACCTCAAAAACACCCCAAAAGCGAACCGGATCAGAAGAAAATACATGATTTAACCCCCCCAAAAAAAAACCTTAAACCTACCTGATGTTCTCCTAAATGTACAATCCACTCCCAACCACCATAAAACCCATTAGGAACTGAACAAAACGCAACGGAAACCCCAAAACACGTCAAAAACACCTCAAAAAAGAATTGGATCAGAAGAAAAAACACAAAAAACTATGAATTTCCACCCAAAACCACCCTAAACTCACCTAATCTTCTTCAAAACCCACTATCAATTCCCATTTAACTTAACGACCAACGAGAACCCAACAAAAACCAATGGAGATTCCCAAAAAAGTCAAAAACTCCCCAAACAAGAACGGGATAACCTCTAAAAACGAAAGAAAACACCAAAAAACATAGATCCACCCCAAAACCACCCTAAACCTACCTCATGTTCTCCAGAACCCACAATTTACCCTTTTCCGACATGGTGACCACGGAAAACACAACGAAACAAAACAGAGACCCCAAAACACGTCAAAAACACCCCAAAAAAGAACTGGATCAGAAGACAAAAACCCAAAAACGATGAATTTCCCCCCAAAACCACCCTAAACTCACCTGACCTTCTTCAAAACCCACAAGCCACTCCCATTTACCTTAACGACTAACGAGAACCAAACGAAAACTAACGGAGACCCCAAAACAAGTCAAACAAAAACCAAACAAGAACGGGATAACCCCTAAAAGCGAAAGAAAACCCCAAAAAGCATAGATCAACACCAAAACCACCCTAAACCTACCTGATGTTCTCCAAAACCCACGATTTACACTTTTTCACCATGATGACCAACAAGAACCCAACAAAACCCAACGGAGATAACAAAACATGTCAAAAACACCCCAAAAAAGAACGGGACCACCCCAAAAACAGAAGAAAACCCTACAAAAACAGAAGAATTACCCCAACACCATAGATTCACGACCAAAACTCACCTGATGTTCTCCAAAACCCACAATTTACACTTTTTCACCATGATGACCAACGAGAACCCAACAAAACACAACGGAGACCCCAAAACACGTCAAAAACACCCCAAAAAAGAATAGGATCACCCCAAACACAGAAGAAAATCCTAATACCATGAATCCACCCCAAAAGTCCCCCTAAACCTACCTGAAGTTCTCCAAAACCCACAATTTACACTTTTCCACCATGATGACCACGGAAAACCCAACAAAACCCAACGGAGACCCCAAAACACGTCAAAAACACCCCAAACAAGAATGGGATCACCCCCAAAACTGGAAGAAAATTCCCAAAAAACACGGATCCAATCCCAAAACAACCCTAAACCTACCTGATGTTCTCCAAATCCCAAAGTCCACTCCCAACCACCATAAAACCCATTAGGAACTGAACAAAACGCAACGGAAACCACAAAACACCTCAAAAACACCCCAAAAGCGAACCGGATCAGAAGAAAATACATGATTTAACCCCCCAAAAAAACCTTAAACCTACCTGATGTTCTCCTAAATGTACAATCCACTCCCAACCACCATAAAACCCATTAGGAACTGAACAAAACGCAACGGAAACCCCAAAACACGTCAAAAACACCTCAAAAAAGAATTGGATCAGAAGAAAAAACACAAAAAACTATGAATTTCCACCCAAAACCACCCTAAACTCACCTAATCTTCTTCAAAACCCACTATCAATTCCCATTTAACTTAACGACCAACGAGAACCCAACAAAAACCAATGGGGATTCCCAAAAAAGTCAAAAACTCCCCAAACAAGAACGGGATAACCTCTAAAAACGAAAGAAAACACCAAAAAACATAGATCCACCCCAAAACCACCCTAAACCTACCTCATGTTCTCCAGAACCCACAATTTACCCTTTTCCGACATGGTGACCACGGAAAACACAACGAAACAAAACAGAGACCCCAAAACACGTCAAAAACACCCCAAAAAAGAACTGGATCAGAAGACAAAAACCCAAAAACGATGAATTTCCCCCCAAAACCACCCTAAACTCACCTGACCTTCTTCAAAACCCACAAGCCACTCCCATTTACCTTAACGACTAACGAGAACCAAACGAAAACTAACGGAGACCCCAAAACAAGTCAAACAAAAACCAAACAAGAACGGGATAACCCCTAAAAGCGAAAGAAAACCCCAAAAAGCATAGATCAACACCAAAACCACCCTAAACCTACCTGATGTTCTCCAAAACCCACGATTTACACTTTTTCACCATGATGACCAACAAGAACCCAACAAAACCCAACGGAGATAACAAAACATGTCAAAAACACCCCAAAAAAAGAACGGGACCACCCCAAAAACAGAAGAAAACCCTACAAAAACAGAAGAATTACCCCAACACCATAGATTCACGACCAAAACTCACCTGATGTTCTCCAAAACCCACAATTTACACTTTTTCACCATGATGACCAACGAGAACCCAACAAAACACAACGGAGACCCCAAAACACGTCAAAAACACCCCAAAAAAGAATAGGATCACCCCAAACACAGAAGAAAATCCTAATACCATGAATCCACCCCAAAAGTCCCCCTAAACCTACCTGAAGTTCTCCAAAACCCACAATTTACACTTTTCCACCATGATGACCACGGAAAACCCAACAAAACCCAACGGAGACCCCAAAACACGTCAAAAACACCCCAAACAAGAATGGGATCACCCCCAAAACTGGAAGAAAATTCCCAAAAAACACGGATCCAATCCCAAAACAACCCTAAACCTACCTGATGTTCTCCAAATCCCAAAGTCTACTCTCAACCACCATAAAACCCATTAGGAACTGAACAAAACGCAACAAAAACCACAAAACACCTCAAAAACACCCCAAAAGCGAACCGGATCAGAAGAAAATACATGATTTAACCCCCCCAAAAAAAAACCTTAAACCTACCTGATGTTCTCCTAAATGTACAATCCACTCCCAACCACCATAAAACCCATTAGGAACTGAACAAAACGCAACGGAAACCCCAAAACACGTCAAAAACACCTCAAAAAAGAATTGGATCAGAAGAAAAAACACAAAAAACTATGAATTTCCACCCAAAACCACCCTAAACTCACCTAATCTTCTTCAAAACCCACTATCAATTCCCATTTAACTTAACGACCAACGAGAACCCAACAAAAACCAATGGAGATTCCCAAAAAAGTCAAAAACTCCCCAAACAAGAACGGGATAACCTCTAAAAACGAAAGAAAACACCAAAAAACATAGATCCACCCCAAAACCACCCTAAACCTACCTCATGTTCTCCAGAACCCACAATTTACCCTTTTCCGACATGGTGACCACGGAAAACACAACGAAACAAAACAGAGACCCCAAAACACGTCAAAAACACCCCAAAAAAGAACTGGATCAGAAGACAAAAACCCAAAAACGATGAATTTCCCCCCAAAACCACCCTAAACTCACCTGACCTTCTTCAAAACCCACAAGCCACTCCCATTTACCTTAACGACTAACGAGAACCAAACGAAAACTAACGGAGACCCCAAAACAAGTCAAACAAAAACCAAACAAGAACGGGATAACCCCTAAAAGCGAAAGAAAACCCCAAAAAGCATAGATCAACACCAAAACCACCCTAAACCTACCTGATGTTCTCCAAAACCCACGATTTACACTTTTTCACCATGATGACCAACAAGAACCCAACAAAACCCAACGGAGATAACAAAACATGTCAAAAACACCCCAAAAAAAGAACGGGACCACCCCAAAAACAGAAGAAAACCCTACAAAAACAGAAGAATTACCCCAACACCATAGATTCACGACCAAAACTCACCTGATGTTCTCCAAAACCCACAATTTACACTTTTTCACCATGATGACCAACGAGAACCCAACAAAACACAACGGAGACCCCAAAACACGTCAAAAACACCCCAAAAAAGAATAGGATCACCCCAAACACAGAAGAAAATCCTAATACCATGAATCCACCCCAAAAGTCCCCCTAAACCTACCTGAAGTTCTCCAAAACCCACAATTTACACTTTTCCACCATGATGACCACGGAAAACCCAACAAAACCCAACGGAGACCCCAAAACACGTCAAAAACACCCCAAACAAGAATGGGATCACCCCCAAAACTGGAAGAAAATTCCCAAAAAACACGGATCCAATCCCAAAACAACCCTAAACCTACCTGATGTTCTCCAAATCCCAAAGTCTACTCTCAACCACCATAAAACCCATTAGGAACTGAACAAAACGCAACGGAAACCACAAAACACCTCAAAAACACCCCAAAAGCGAACCGGATCAGAAGAAAATACATGATTTAACCCCCCAAAAAAACCTTAAACCTACCTGATGTTCTCCTAAATGTACAATCCACTCCCAACCACCATAAAACCCATTAGGAACTGAACAAAACGCAACGGAAACCCCAAAACACGTCAAAAACACCTCAAAAAAGAATTGGATCAGAAGAAAAAACACAAAAAACTATGAATTTCCACCCAAAACCACCCTAAACTCACCTAATCTTCTTCAAAACCCACTATCAATTCCCATTTAACTTAACGACCAACGAGAACCCAACAAAAACCAATGGAGATTCCCAAAAAAGTCAAAAACTCCCCAAACAAGAACGGGATAACCTCTAAAAACGAAAGAAAACACCAAAAAACATAGATCCACCCCAAAACCACCCTAAACCTACCTCATGTTCTCCAGAACCCACAATTTACCCTTTTCCGACATGGTGACCACGGAAAACACAACGAAACAAAACAGAGACCCCAAAACACGTCAAAAACACCCCAAAAAAGAACTGGATCAGAAGACAAAAACCCAAAAACGATGAATTTCCCCCCAAAACCACCCTAAACTCACCTGACCTTCTTCAAAACCCACAAGCCACTCCCATTTACCTTAACGACTAACGAGAACCAAACGAAAACTAACGGAGACCCCAAAACAAGTCAAACAAAAACCAAACAAGAACGGGATAACCCCTAAAAGCGAAAGAAAACCCCAAAAAGCATAGATCAACACCAAAACCACCCTAAACCTACCTGATGTTCTCCAAAACCCACGATTTACACTTTTTCACCATGATGACCAACAAGAACCCAACAAAACCCAACGGAGATAACAAAACATGTCAAAAACACCCCAAAAAAAGAACGGGACCACCCCAAAAACAGAAGAAAACCCTACAAAAACAGAAGAATTACCCCAACACCATAGATTCACGACCAAAACTCACCTGATGTTCTCCAAAACCCACAATTTACACTTTTTCACCATGATGACCAACGAGAACCCAACAAAACACAACGGAGACCCCAAAACACGTCAAAAACACCCCAAAAAAGAATAGGATCACCCCAAACACAGAAGAAAATCCTAATACCATGAATCCACCCCAAAAGTCCCCCTAAACCTACCTGAAGTTCTCCAAAACCCACAATTTACACTTTTCCACCATGATGACCACGGAAAACCCAACAAAACCCAACGGAGACCCCAAAACACGTCAAAAACACCCCAAACAAGAATGGGATCACCCCCAAAACTGGAAGAAAATTCCCAAAAAACACGGATCCAATCCCAAAACAACCCTAAACCTACCTGATGTTCTCCAAATCCCAAAGTCTACTCTCAACCACCATAAAACCCATTAGGAACTGAACAAAACGCAACGGAAACCACAAAACACCTCAAAAACACCCCAAAAGCGAACCGGATCAGAAGAAAATACATGATTTAACCCCCCAAAAAAACCTTAAACCTACCTGATGTTCTCCTAAATGTACAATCCACTCCCAACCACCATAAAACCCATTAGGAACTGAACAAAACGCAACGGAAACCCCAAAACACGTCAAAAACACCTCAAAAAAGAATTGGATCAGAAGAAAAAACACAAAAAACTATGAATTTCCACCCAAAACCACCCTAAACTCACCTAATCTTCTTCAAAACCCACTATCAATTCCCATTTAACTTAACGACCAACGAGAACCCAACAAAAACCAATGGAGATTCCCAAAAAAGTCAAAAACTCCCCAAACAAGAACGGGATAACCTCTAAAAACGAAAGAAAACACCAAAAAACATAGATCCACCCCAAAACCACCCTAAACCTACCTCATGTTCTCCAGAACCCACAATTTACCCTTTTCCGACATGGTGACCACGGAAAACACAACGAAACAAAACAGAGACCCCAAAACACGTCAAAAACACCCCAAAAAAGAACTGGATCAGAAGACAAAAACCCAAAAACGATGAATTTCCCCCCAAAACCACCCTAAACTCACCTGACCTTCTTCAAAACCCACAAGCCACTCCCATTTACCTTAACGACTAACGAGAACCAAACGAAAACTAACGGAGACCCCAAAACAAGTCAAACAAAAACCAAACAAGAACGGGATAACCCCTAAAAGCGAAAGAAAACCCCAAAAAGCATAGATCAACACCAAAACCACCCTAAACCTACCTGATGTTCTCCAAAACCCACGATTTACACTTTTTCACCATGATGACCAACAAGAACCCAACAAAACCCAACGGAGATAACAAAACATGTCAAAAACACCCCAAAAAAGAACAGGACCACCCCAAAAACAGAAGAAAACCCTACAAAAACAGAAGAATTACCCCAACACCATAGATTCACGACCAAAACTCACCTGATGTTCTCCAAAACCCACAATTTACACTTTTTCACCATGATGACCAACGAGAACCCAACAAAACACAACGGAGACCCCAAAACACGTCAAAAACACCCCAAAAAAGAATAGGATCACCCCAAACACAGAAGAAAATCCTAATACCATGAATCCACCCCAAAAGTCCCCCTAAACCTACCTGAAGTTCTCCAAAACCCACAATTTACACTTTTCCACCATGATGACCACGGAAAACCCAACAAAACCCAACGGAGACCCCAAAACACGTCAAAAACACCCCAAACAAGAATGGGATCACCCCCAAAACTAAAAGAAAATTCCCAAAAAACACGGATCCAATCCCAAAACAACCCTAAACCTACCTGATGTTCTCCAAATCCCAAAGTCCACTCCCAACCACCATAAAACCCATTAGGAACTGAACAAAACGCAACGGAAACCACAAAACACCTCAAAAACACCCCAAAAGCGAACCGGATCAGAAGAAAATACATGATTTAACCCCCCAAAAAAACCTTAAACCTACCTGATGTTCTCCTAAATGTACAATCCACTCCCAACCACCATAAAACCCATTAGGAACTGAACAAAACGCAACGGAAACCCCAAAACACGTCAAAAACACCTCAAAAAAGAATTGGATCAGAAGAAAAAACACAAAAAACTATGAATTTCCACCCAAAACCACCCTAAACTCACCTAATCTTCTTCAAAACCCACTATCAATTCCCATTTAACTTAACGACCAACGAGAACCCAACAAAAACCAATGGAGATTCCCAAAAAAGTCAAAAACTCCCCAAACAAGAACGGGATAACCTCTAAAAACGAAAGAAAACACCAAAAAACATAGATCCACCCCAAAACCACCCTAAACCTACCTCATGTTCTCCAGAACCCACAATTTACCCTTTTCCGACATGGTGACCACGGAAAACACAACGAAACAAAACAGAGACCCCAAAACACGTCAAAAACACCCCAAAAAAGAACTGGATCAGAAGACAAAAACCCAAAAACGATGAATTTCCCCCCAAAACCACCCTAAACTCACCTGACCTTCTTCAAAACCCACAAGCCACTCCCATTTACCTTAACGACTAACGAGAACCAAACGAAAACTAACGGAGACCCCAAAACAAGTCAAACAAAAACCAAACAAGAACGGGATAACCCCTAAAAGCGAAAGAAAACCCCAAAAAGCATAGATCAACACCAAAACCACCCTAAACCTACCTGATGTTCTCCAAAACCCACGATTTACACTTTTTCACCATGATGACCAACAAGAACCCAACAAAACCCAACGGAGATAACAAAACATGTCAAAAACACCCCAAAAAAAGAACGGGACCACCCCAAAAACAGAAGAAAACCCTACAAAAACAGAAGAATTACCCCAACACCATAGATTCACGACCAAAACTCACCTGATGTTCTCCAAAACCCACAATTTACACTTTTTCACCATGATGACCAACGAGAACCCAACAAAACACAACGGAGACCCCAAAACACGTCAAAAACACCCCAAAAAAGAATAGGATCACCCCAAACACAGAAGAAAATCCTAATACCATGAATCCACCCCAAAAGTCCCCCTAAACCTACCTGAAGTTCTCCAAAACCCACAATTTACACTTTTCCACCATGATGACCACGGAAAACCCAACAAAACCCAACGGAGACCCCAAAACACGTCAAAAACACCCCAAACAAGAATGGGATCACCCCCAAAACTGGAAGAAAATTCCCAAAAAACACGGATCCAATCCCAAAACAACCCTAAACCTACCTGATGTTCTCCAAATCCCAAAGTCCACTCCCAACCACCATAAAACCCATTAGGAACTGAACAAAACGCAACGGAAACCACAAAACACCTCAAAAACACCCCAAAAGCGAACCGGATCAGAAGAAAATACATGATTTAACCCCCCAAAAAAACCTTAAACCTACCTGATGTTCTCCTAAATGTACAATCCACTCCCAACCACCATAAAACCCATTAGGAACTGAACAAAACGCAACGGAAACCCCAAAACACGTCAAAAACACCTCAAAAAAGAATTGGATCAGAAGAAAAAACACAAAAAACTATGAATTTCCACCCAAAACCACCCTAAACTCACCTAATCTTCTTCAAAACCCACTATCAATTCCCATTTAACTTAACGACCAACGAGAACCCAACAAAAACCAATGGGGATTCCCAAAAAAGTCAAAAACTCCCCAAACAAGAACGGGATAACCTCTAAAAACGAAAGAAAACACCAAAAAACATAGATCCACCCCAAAACCACCCTAAACCTACCTCATGTTCTCCAGAACCCACAATTTACCCTTTTCCGACATGGTGACCACGGAAAACACAACGAAACAAAACAGAGACCCCAAAACACGTCAAAAACACCCCAAAAAAGAACTGGATCAGAAGACAAAAACCCAAAAACGATGAATTTCCCCCCAAAACCACCCTAAACTCACCTGACCTTCTTCAAAACCCACAAGCCACTCCCATTTACCTTAACGACTAACGAGAACCAAACGAAAACTAACGGAGACCCCAAAACAAGTCAAACAAAAACCAAACAAGAACGGGATAACCCCTAAAAGCGAAAGAAAACCCCAAAAAGCATAGATCAACACCAAAACCACCCTAAACCTACCTGATGTTCTCCAAAACCCACGATTTACACTTTTTCACCATGATGACCAACAAGAACCCAACAAAACCCAACGGAGATAACAAAACATGTCAAAAACACCCCAAAAAAAGAACGGGACCACCCCAAAAACAGAAGAAAACCCTACAAAAACAGAAGAATTACCCCAACACCATAGATTCACGACCAAAACTCACCTGATGTTCTCCAAAACCCACAATTTACACTTTTTCACCATGATGACCAACGAGAACCCAACAAAACACAACGGAGACCCCAAAACACGTCAAAAACACCCCAAAAAAGAATAGGATCACCCCAAACACAGAAGAAAATCCTAATACCATGAATCCACCCCAAAAGTCCCCCTAAACCTACCTGAAGTTCTCCAAAACCCACAATTTACACTTTTCCACCATGATGACCACGGAAAACCCAACAAAACCCAACGGAGACCCCAAAACACGTCAAAAACACCCCAAACAAGAATGGGATCACCCCCAAAACTGGAAGAAAATTCCCAAAAAACACGGATCCAATCCCAAAACAACCCTAAACCTACCTGATGTTCTCCAAATCCCAAAGTCTACTCTCAACCACCATAAAACCCATTAGGAACTGAACAAAACGCAACGGAAACCACAAAACACCTCAAAAACACCCCAAAAGCGAACCAGATCAGAAGAAAATACATGATTTAACCCCCCCAAAAAAAAACCTTAAACCTACCTGATGTTCTCCTAAATGTACAATCCACTCCCAACCACCATAAAACCCATTAGGAACTGAACAAAACGCAACGGAAACCCCAAAACACGTCAAAAACACCTCAAAAAAGAATTGGATCAGAAGAAAAAACACAAAAAACTATGAATTTCCACCCAAAACCACCCTAAACTCACCTAATCTTCTTCAAAACCCACTATCAATTCCCATTTAACTTAACGACCAACGAGAACCCAACAAAAACCAATGGAGATTCCCAAAAAAGTCAAAAACTCCCCAAACAAGAACGGGATAACCTCTAAAAACGAAAGAAAACACCAAAAAACATAGATCCACCCCAAAACCACCCTAAACCTACCTCATGTTCTCCAGAACCCACAATTTACCCTTTTCCGACATGGTGACCACGGAAAACACAACGAAACAAAACAGAGACCCCAAAACACGTCAAAAACACCCCAAAAAAGAACTGGATCAGAAGACAAAAACCCAAAAACGATGAATTTCCCCCCAAAACCACCCTAAACTCACCTGACCTTCTTCAAAACCCACAAGCCACTCCCATTTACCTTAACGACTAACGAGAACCAAACGAAAACTAACGGAGACCCCAAAACAAGTCAAACAAAAACCAAACAAGAACGGGATAACCCCTAAAAGCGAAAGAAAACCCCAAAAAGCATAGATCAACACCAAAACCACCCTAAACCTACCTGATGTTCTCCAAAACCCACGATTTACACTTTTTCACCATGATGACCAACAAGAACCCAACAAAACCCAACGGAGATAACAAAACATGTCAAAAACACCCCAAAAAAAGAACGGGACCACCCCAAAAACAGAAGAAAACCCTACAAAAACAGAAGAATTACCCCAACACCATAGATTCACGACCAAAACTCACCTGATGTTCTCCAAAACCCACAATTTACACTTTTTCACCATGATGACCAACGAGAACCCAACAAAACACAACGGAGACCCCAAAACACGTCAAAAACACCCCAAAAAAGAATAGGATCACCCCAAACACAGAAGAAAATCCTAATACCATGAATCCACCCCAAAAGTCCCCCTAAACCTACCTGAAGTTCTCCAAAACCCACAATTTACACTTTTCCACCATGATGACCACGGAAAACCCAACAAAACCCAACGGAGACCCCAAAACACGTCAAAAACACCCCAAACAAGAATGGGATCACCCCCAAAACTGGAAGAAAATTCCCAAAAAACACGGATCCAATCCCAAAACAACCCTAAACCTACCTGATGTTCTCCAAATCCCAAAGTCTACTCTCAACCACCATAAAACCCATTAGGAACTGAACAAAACGCAACGGAAACCACAAAACACCTCAAAAACACCCCAAAAGCGAACCGGATCAGAAGAAAATACATGATTTAACCCCCCAAAAAAACCTTAAACCTACCTGATGTTCTCCTAAATGTACAATCCACTCCCAACCACCATAAAACCCATTAGGAACTGAACAAAACGCAACGGAAACCCCAAAACACGTCAAAAACACCTCAAAAAAGAATTGGATCAGAAGAAAAAACACAAAAAACTATGAATTTCCACCCAAAACCACCCTAAACTCACCTAATCTTCTTCAAAACCCACTATCAATTCCCATTTAACTTAACGACCAACGAGAACCCAACAAAAACCAATGGAGATTCCCAAAAAAGTCAAAAAC
The DNA here is from genome assembly GCF_965140915.1 of Aythya marila. Lineage (NCBI taxonomy): Eukaryota > Metazoa > Chordata > Aves > Anseriformes > Anatidae > Aythya > Aythya marila. Next base: position 314,495 of record NW_028137479.1, on the reverse strand, counting down.
TCCCCAAACAAGAACGGGATAACCTCTAAAAACGAAAGAAAACACCAAAAAACATAGATCCACCCCAAAACCACCCTAAACCTACCTCATGTTCTCCAGAACCCACAATTTACCCTTTTCCGACATGGTGACCACGGAAAACACAACGAAACAAAACAGAGACCCCAAAACACGTCAAAAACACCCCAAAAAAGAACTGGATCAGAAGACAAAAACCCAAAAACGATGAATTTCCCCCCAAAACCACCCTAAACTCACCTGACCTTCTTCAAAACCCACAAGCCACTCCCATTTACCTTAACGACTAACGAGAACCAAACGAAAACTAACGGAGACCCCAAAACAAGTCAAACAAAAACCAAACAAGAACGGGATAACCCCTAAAAGCGAAAGAAAACCCCAAAAAGCATAGATCAACACCAAAACCACCCTAAACCTACCTGATGTTCTCCAAAACCCACGATTTACACTTTTTCACCATGATGACCAACAAGAACCCAACAAAACCCAACGGAGATAACAAAACATGTCAAAAACACCCCAAAAAAAGAACGGGACCACCCCAAAAACAGAAGAAAACCCTACAAAAACAGAAGAATTACCCCAACACCATAGATTCACGACCAAAACTCACCTGATGTTCTCCAAAACCCACAATTTACACTTTTTCACCATGATGACCAACGAGAACCCAACAAAACACAACGGAGACCCCAAAACACGTCAAAAACACCCCAAAAAAGAATAGGATCACCCCAAACACAGAAGAAAATCCTAATACCATGAATCCACCCCAAAAGTCCCCCTAAACCTACCTGAAGTTCTCCAAAACCCACAATTTACACTTTTCCACCATGATGACCACGGAAAACCCAACAAAACCCAACGGAGACCCCAAAACACGTCAAAAACACCCCAAACAAGAATGGGATCACCCCCAAAACTGGAAGAAAATTCCCAAAAAACACGGATCCAATCCCAAAACAACCCTAAACCTACCTGATGTTCTCCAAATCCCAAAGTCCACTCCCAACCACCATAAAACCCATTAGGAACTGAACAAAACGCAACGGAAACCACAAAACACCTCAAAAACACCCCAAAAGCGAACCGGATCAGAAGAAAATACATGATTTAACCCCCCAAAAAAACCTTAAACCTACCTGATGTTCTCCTAAATGTACAATCCACTCCCAACCACCATAAAACCCATTAGGAACTGAACAAAACGCAACGGAAACCCCAAAACACGTCAAAAACACCTCAAAAAAGAATTGGATCAGAAGAAAAAACACAAAAAACTATGAATTTCCACCCAAAACCACCCTAAACTCACCTAATCTTCTTCAAAACCCACTATCAATTCCCATTTAACTTAACGACCAACGAGAACCCAACAAAAACCAATGGGGATTCCCAAAAAAGTCAAAAACTCCCCAAACAAGAACGGGATAACCTCTAAAAACGAAAGAAAACACCAAAAAACATAGATCCACCCCAAAACCACCCTAAACCTACCTCATGTTCTCCAGAACCCACAATTTACCCTTTTCCGACATGGTGACCACGGAAAACACAACGAAACAAAACAGAGACCCCAAAACACGTCAAAAACACCCCAAAAAAGAACTGGATCAGAAGACAAAAACCCAAAAACGATGAATTTCCCCCCAAAACCACCCTAAACTCACCTGACCTTCTTCAAAACCCACAAGCCACTCCCATTTACCTTAACGACTAACGAGAACCAAACGAAAACTAACGGAGACCCCAAAACAAGTCAAACAAAAACCAAACAAGAACGGGATAACCCCTAAAAGCGAAAGAAAACCCCAAAAAGCATAGATCAACACCAAAACCACCCTAAACCTACCTGATGTTCTCCAAAACCCACGATTTACACTTTTTCACCATGATGACCAACAAGAACCCAACAAAACCCAACGGAGATAACAAAACATGTCAAAAACACCCCAAAAAAAGAACGGGACCACCCCAAAAACAGAAGAAAACCCTACAAAAACAGAAGAATTACCCCAACACCATAGATTCACGACCAAAACTCACCTGATGTTCTCCAAAACCCACAATTTACACTTTTTCACCATGATGACCAACGAGAACCCAACAAAACACAACGGAGACCCCAAAACACGTCAAAAACACCCCAAAAAAGAATAGGATCACCCCAAACACAGAAGAAAATCCTAATACCATGAATCCACCCCAAAAGTCCCCCTAAACCTACCTGAAGTTCTCCAAAACCCACAATTTACACTTTTCCACCATGATGACCACGGAAAACCCAACAAAACCCAACGGAGACCCCAAAACACGTCAAAAACACCCCAAACAAGAATGGGATCACCCCCAAAACTGGAAGAAAATTCCCAAAAAACACGGATCCAATCCCAAAACAACCCTAAACCTACCTGATGTTCTCCAAATCCCAAAGTCTACTCTCAACCACCATAAAACCCATTAGGAACTGAACAAAACGCAACGGAAACCACAAAACACCTCAAAAACACCCCAAAAGCGAACCAGATCAGAAGAAAATACATGATTTAACCCCCCCAAAAAAAAACCTTAAACCTACCTGATGTTCTCCTAAATGTACAATCCACTCCCAACCACCATAAAACCCATTAGGAACTGAACAAAACGCAACGGAAACCCCAAAACACGTCAAAAACACCTCAAAAAAGAATTGGATCAGAAGAAAAAACACAAAAAACTATGAATTTCCACCCAAAACCACCCTAAACTCACCTAATCTTCTTCAAAACCCACTATCAATTCCCATTTAACTTAACGACCAACGAGAACCCAACAAAAACCAATGGAGATTCCCAAAAAAGTCAAAAACTCCCCAAACAAGAACGGGATAACCTCTAAAAACGAAAGAAAACACCAAAAAACATAGATCCACCCCAAAACCACCCTAAACCTACCTCATGTTCTCCAGAACCCACAATTTACCCTTTTCCGACATGGTGACCACGGAAAACACAACGAAACAAAACAGAGACCCCAAAACACGTCAAAAACACCCCAAAAAAGAACTGGATCAGAAGACAAAAACCCAAAAACGATGAATTTCCCCCCAAAACCACCCTAAACTCACCTGACCTTCTTCAAAACCCACAAGCCACTCCCATTTACCTTAACGACTAACGAGAACCAAACGAAAACTAACGGAGACCCCAAAACAAGTCAAACAAAAACCAAACAAGAACGGGATAACCCCTAAAAGCGAAAGAAAACCCCAAAAAGCATAGATCAACACCAAAACCACCCTAAACCTACCTGATGTTCTCCAAAACCCACGATTTACACTTTTTCACCATGATGACCAACAAGAACCCAACAAAACCCAACGGAGATAACAAAACATGTCAAAAACACCCCAAAAAAAGAACGGGACCACCCCAAAAACAGAAGAAAACCCTACAAAAACAGAAGAATTACCCCAACACCATAGATTCACGACCAAAACTCACCTGATGTTCTCCAAAACCCACAATTTACACTTTTTCACCATGATGACCAACGAGAACCCAACAAAACACAACAGAGACCCCAAAACACGTCAAAAACACCCCAAAAAAGAATAGGATCACCCCAAACACAGAAGAAAATCCTAATACCATGAATCCACCCCAAAAGTCCCCCTAAACCTACCTGAAGTTCTCCAAAACCCACAATTTACACTTTTCCACCATGATGACCACGGAAAACCCAACAAAACCCAACGGAGACCCCAAAACACGTCAAAAACACCCCAAACAAGAATGGGATCACCCCCAAAACTGGAAGAAAATTCCCAAAAAACACGGATCCAATCCCAAAACAACCCTAAACCTACCTGATGTTCTCCAAATCCCAAAGTCCACTCCCAACCACCATAAAACCCATTAGGAACTGAACAAAACGCAACGGAAACCACAAAACACCTCAAAAACACCCCAAAAGCGAACCGGATCAGAAGAAAATACATGATTTAACCCCCAAAAAAAACCTTAAACCTACCTGATGTTCTCCTAAATGTACAATCCACTCCCAACCACCATAAAACCCATTAGGAACTGAACAAAACGCAACGGAAACCCCAAAACACGTCAAAAACACCTCAAAAAAGAATTGGATCAGAAGAAAAAACACAAAAAACTATGAATTTCCACCCAAAACCACCCTAAACTCACCTAATCTTCTTCAAAACCCACTATCAATTCCCATTTAACTTAACGACCAACGAGAACCCAACAAAAACCAATGGAGATTCCCAAAAAAGTCAAAAACTCCCCAAACAAGAACGGGATAACCTCTAAAAACGAAAGAAAACACCAAAAAACATAGATCCACCCCAAAACCACCCTAAACCTACCTCATGTTCTCCAGAACCCACAATTTACCCTTTTCCGACATGGTGACCACGGAAAACACAACGAAACAAAACAGAGACCCCAAAACACGTCAAAAACACCCCAAAAAAGAACTGGATCAGAAGACAAAAACCCAAAAACGATGAATTTCCCCCCAAAACCATCCTAAACTCACCTGACCTTCTTCAAAACCCACAAGCCACTCCCATTTACCTTAACGACTAACGAGAACCAAACGAAAACTAACGGAGACCCCAAAACAAGTCAAACAAAAACCAAACAAGAACGGGATAACCCCTAAAAGCGAAAGAAAACCCCAAAAAGCATAGATCAACACCAAAACCACCCTAAACCTACCTGATGTTCTCCAAAACCCACGATTTACACTTTTTCACCATGATGACCAACAAGAACCCAACAAAACCCAACGGAGATAACAAAACATGTCAAAAACACCCCAAAAAAGAACAGGACCACCCCAAAAACAGAAGAAAACCCTACAAAAACAGAAGAATTACCCCAACACCATAGATTCACGACCAAAACTCACCTGATGTTCTCCAAAACCCACAATTTACACTTTTTCACCATGATGACCAACGAGAACCCAACAAAACACAACGGAGACCCCAAAACACGTCAAAAACACCCCAAAAAAGAATAGGATCACCCCAAACACAGAAGAAAATCCTAATACCATGAATCCACCCCAAAAGTCCCCCTAAACCTACCTGAAGTTCTCCAAAACCCACAATTTACACTTTTCCACCATGATGACCACGGAAAACCCAACAAAACCCAACGGAGACCCCAAAACACGTCAAAAACACCCCAAACAAGAATGGGATCACCCCCAAAACTGGAAGAAAATTCCCAAAAAACACGGATCCAATCCCAAAACAACCCTAAACCTACCTGATGTTCTCCAAATCCCAAAGTCCACTCCCAACCACCATAAAACCCATTAGGAACTGAACAAAACGCAACGGAAACCACAAAACACCTCAAAAACACCCCAAAAGCGAACCGGATCAGAAGAAAATACATGATTTAACCCCCCAAAAAAACCTTAAACCTACCTGATGTTCTCCTAAATGTACAATCCACTCCCAACCACCATAAAACCCATTAGGAACTGAACAAAACGCAACGGAAACCCCAAAACACGTCAAAAACACCTCAAAAAAGAATTGGATCAGAAGAAAAAACACAAAAAACTATGAATTTCCACCCAAAACCACCCTAAACTCACCTAATCTTCTTCAAAACCCACTATCAATTCCCATTTAACTTAACGACCAACGAGAACCCAACAAAAACCAATGGAGATTCCCAAAAAAGTCAAAAACTCCCCAAACAAGAACGGGATAACCTCTAAAAACGAAAGAAAACACCAAAAAACATAGATCCACCCCAAAACCACCCTAAACCTACCTCATGTTCTCCAGAACCCACAATTTACCCTTTTCCGACATGGTGACCACGGAAAACACAACGAAACAAAACAGAGACCCCAAAACACGTCAAAAACACCCCAAAAAAGAACTGGATCAGAAGACAAAAACCCAAAAACGATGAATTTCCCCCCAAAACCACCCTAAACTCACCTGACCTTCTTCAAAACCCACAAGCCACTCCCATTTACCTTAACGACTAACGAGAACCAAACGAAAACTAACGGAGACCCCAAAACAAGTCAAACAAAAACCAAACAAGAACGGGATAACCCCTAAAAGCGAAAGAAAACCCCAAAAAGCATAGATCAACACCAAAACCACCCTAAACCTACCTGATGTTCTCCAAAACCCACGATTTACACTTTTTCACCATGATGACCAACAAGAACCCAACAAAACCCAACGGAGATAACAAAACATGTCAAAAACACCCCAAAAAAGAACAGGACCACCCCAAAAACAGAAGAAAACCCTACAAAAACAGAAGAATTACCCCAACACCATAGATTCACGACCAAAACTCACCTGATGTTCTCCAAAACCCACAATTTACACTTTTTCACCATGATGACCAACGAGAACCCAACAAAACCCAACGGAGACCCCAAAACACGTCAAAAACACCCCAAAAAAGAATAGGATCACCCCAAACACAGAAGAAAATCCTAATACCATGAATCCACCCCAAAAGTCCCCCTAAACCTACCTGAAGTTCTCCAAAACCCACAATTTACACTTTTCCACCATGATGACCACGGAAAACCCAACAAAACCCAACGGAGACCCCAAAACACGTCAAAAACACCCCAAACAAGAATGGGATCACCCCCAAAACTGGAAGAAAATTCCCAAAAAACACGGATCCAATCCCAAAACAACCCTAAACCTACCTGATGTTCTCCAAATCCCAAAGTCTACTCTCAACCACCATAAAACCCATTAGGAACTGAACAAAACACAACGGAAACCACAAAACACCTCAAAAACACCCCAAAAGCGAACCGGATCAGAAGAAAATACATGATTTAACCCCCCAAAAAAACCTTAAACCTACCTGATGTTCTCCTAAATGTACAATCCACTCCCAACCACCATAAAACCCATTAGGAACTGAACAAAATGCAACGGAAACCCCAAAACACGTCAAAAACACCTCAAAAAAGAATTGGATCAGAAGAAAAAACACAAAAAACTATGAATTTCCACCCAAAACCACCCTAAACTCACCTAATCTTCTTCAAAACCCACTATCAATTCCCATTTAACTTAACGACCAACGAGAACCCAACAAAAACCAATGGAGATTCCCAAAAAAGTCAAAAACTCCCCAAACAAGAACGGGATAACCTCTAAAAACGAAAGAAAACACCAAAAAACATAGATCCACCCCAAAACCACCCTAAACCTACCTCATGTTCTCCAGAACCCACAATTTACCCTTTTCCGACATGGTGACCACGGAAAACACAACGAAACAAAACAGAGACCCCAAAACACGTCAAAAACACCCCAAAAAAGAACTGGATCAGAAGACAAAAACCCAAAAACGATGAATTTCCCCCCAAAACCACCCTAAACTCACCTGACCTTCTTCAAAACCCACAAGCCACTCCCATTTACCTTAACGACTAACGAGAACCAAACGAAAACTAACGGAGACCCCAAAACAAGTCAAACAAAAACCAAACAAGAACGGGATAACCCCTAAAAGCGAAAGAAAACCCCAAAAAGCATAGATCAACACCAAAACCACCCTAAACCTACCTGATGTTCTCCAAAACCCACGATTTACACTTTTTCACCATGATGACCAACAAGAACCCAACAAAACCCAACGGAGATAACAAAACATGTCAAAAACACCCCAAAAAAAAAACGGGACCACCCCAAAAACAGAATAAAACCCTACAAAAACAGAAGAATTACCCCAACACCATAGATTCACGACCAAAACTCACCTGATGTTCTCCAAAACCCACAATTTACACTTTTTCACCATGATGACCAACGAGAACCCAACAAAACACAACGGAGACCCCAAAACACGTCAAAAACACCCCAAAAAAGAATAGGATCACCCCAAACACAGAAGAAAATCCTAATACCATGAATCCACCCCAAAAGTCCCCCTAAACCTACCTGAAGTTCTCCAAAACCCACAATTTACACTTTTCCACCATGATGACCACGGAAAACCCAACAAAACCCAACGGAGACCCCAAAACACGTCAAAAACACCCCAAACAAGAATGGGATCACCCCCAAAACTAAAAGAAAATTCCCAAAAAACACGGATCCAATCCCAAAACAACCCTAAACCTACCTGATGTTCTCCAAATCCCAAAGTCCACTCCCAACCACCATAAAACCCATTAGGAACTGAACAAAACACAACGGAAACCACAAAACACCTCAAAAACACCCCAAAAGCGAACCGGATCAGAAGAAAATACATGATTTAACCCCCCAAAAAAAACCTTAAACCTACCTGATGTTCTCCTAAATGTACAATCCACTCCCAACCACCATAAAACCCATTAGGAACTGAACAAAACGCAACGGAAACCCCAAAACACGTCAAAAACACCTCAAAAAAGAATTGGATCAGAAGAAAAAACACAAAAAACTATGAATTTCCACCCAAAACCACCCTAAACTCACCTAATCTTCTTCAAAACCCACTATCAATTCCCATTTAACTTAACGACCAACGAGAACCCAACAAAAACCAATGGAGATTCCCAAAAAAGTCAAAAACTCCCCAAACAAGAACGGGATAACCTCTAAAAACGAAAGAAAACACCAAAAAACATAGATCCACCCCAAAACCACCCTAAACCTACCTCATGTTCTCCAGAACCCACAATTTACCCTTTTCCGACATGGTGACCACGGAAAACACAACGAAACAAAACAGAGACCCCAAAACACGTCAAAAACACCCCAAAAAAGAACTGGATCAGAAGACAAAAACCCAAAAACGATGAATTTCCCCCCAAAACCACCCTAAACTCACCTGACCTTCTTCAAAACCCACAAGCCACTCCCATTTACCTTAACGACTAACGAGAACCAAACGAAAACTAACGGAGACCCCAAAACAAGTCAAACAAAAACCAAACAAGAACGGGATAACCCCTAAAAGCGAAAGAAAACCCCAAAAAGCATAGATCAACACCAAAACCACCCTAAACCTACCTGATGTTCTCCAAAACCCACGATTTACACTTTTTCACCATGATGACCAACAAGAACCCAACAAAACCCAACGGAGATAACAAAACATGTCAAAAACACCCCAAAAAAGAACAGGACCACCCCAAAAACAGAAGAAAACCCTACAAAAACAGAAGAATTACCCCAACACCATAGATTCACGACCAAAACTCACCTGATGTTCTCCAAAACCCACAATTTACACTTTTTCACCATGATGACCAACGAGAACCCAACAAAACCCAACGGAGACCCCAAAACACGTCAAAAACACCCCAAAAAAGAATAGGATCACCCCAAACACAGAAGAAAATCCTAATACCATGAATCCACCCCAAAAGTCCCCCTAAACCTACCTGAAGTTCTCCAAAACCCACAATTTACACTTTTCCACCATGATGACCACGGAAAACCCAACAAAACCCAACGGAGACCCCAAAACACGTCAAAAACACCCCAAACAAGAATGGGATCACCCCCAAAACTGGAAGAAAATTCCCAAAAAACACGGATCCAATCCCAAAACAACCCTAAACCTACCTGATGTTCTCCAAATCCCAAAGTCCACTCCCAACCACCATAAAACCCATTAGGAACTGAACAAAACACAACGGAAACCACAAAACACCTCAAAAACACCCCAAAAGCGAACCGGATCAGAAGAAAATACATGATTTAACCCCCCAAAAAAACCTTAAACCTACCTGATGTTCTCCTAAATGTACAATCCACTCCCAACCACCATAAAACCCATTAGGAACTGAACAAAACGCAACGGAAACCCCAAAACACGTCAAAAACACCTCAAAAAAGAATTGGATCAGAAGAAAAAACACAAAAAACTATGAATTTCCACCCAAAACCACCCTAAACTCACCTAATCTTCTTCAAAACCCACTATCAATTCCCATTTAACTTAACGACCAACGAGAACCCAACAAAAACCAATGGAGATTCCCAAAAAAGTCAAAAACTCCCCAAACAAGAACGGGATAACCTCTAAAAACGAAAGAAAACACCAAAAAACATAGATCCACCCCAAAACCACCCTAAACCTACCTCATGTTCTCCAGAACCCACAATTTACCCTTTTCCGACATGGTGACCACGGAAAACACAACGAAACAAAACAGAGACCCCAAAACACGTCAAAAACACCCCAAAAAAGAACTGGATCAGAAGACAAAAACCCAAAAACGATGAATTTCCCCCCAAAACCACCCTAAACTCACCTGACCTTCTTCAAAACCCACAAGCCACTCCCATTTACCTTAACGACTAACGAGAACCAAACGAAAACTAATGGAGACCCCAAAACAAGTCAAACAAAAACCAAACAAGAACGGGATAACCCCTAAAAGCGAAAGAAAACCCCAAAAAGCATAGATCAACACCAAAACCACCCTAAACCTACCTGATGTTCTCCAAAACCCACGATTTACACTTTTTCACCATGATGACCAACAAGAACCCAACAAAACCCAACGGAGATAACAAAACATGTCAAAAACACCCCCAAAAAAAAACGGGACCACCCCAAAAACAGAAGAAAACCCTACAAAAACAGAAGAATTACCCCAACACCATAGATTCACGACCAAAACTCACCTGATGTTCTCCAAAACCCACAATTTACACTTTTTCACCATGATGACCAACGAGAACCCAACAAAACCCAACAGAGACCCCAAAACACGTCAAAAACACCCCAAAAAAGAATAGGATCACCCCAAACACAGAAGAAAATCCTAATACCATGAATCCACCCCAAAAGTCCCCCTAAACCTACCTGAAGTTCTCCAAAACCCACAATTTACACTTTTCCACCATGATGACCACGGAAAACCCAACAAAACCCAACGGAGACCCCAAAACACGTCAAAAACACCCCAAACAAGAATGGGATCACCCCCAAAACTAAAAGAAAATTCCCAAAAAACACGGATCCAATCCCAAAACAACCCTAAACCTACCTGATGTTCTCCAAATCCCAAAGTCCACTCCCAACCACCATAAAACCCATTAGGAACTGAACAAAACGCAACGGAAACCACAAAACACCTCAAAAACACCCCAAAAGCGAACCGGATCAGAAGAAAATACATGATTTAACCCCCCAAAAAAACCTTAAACCTACCTGATGTTCTCCTAAATGTACAATCCACTCCCAACCACCATAAAACCCATTAGGAACTGAACAAAACGCAACGGAAACCCCAAAACACGTCAAAAACACCTCAAAAAAGAATTGGATCAGAAGAAAAAACACAAAAAACTATGAATTTCCACCCAAAACCACCCTAAACTCACCTAATCTTCTTCAAAACCCACTATCAATTCCCATTTAACTTAACGACCAACGAGAACCCAACAAAAACCAATGGAGATTCCCAAAAAAGTCAAAAACTCCCCAAACAAGAACGGGATAACCTCTAAAAACGAAAGAAAACACCAAAAAACATAGATCCACCCCAAAACCACCCTAAACCTACCTCATGTTCTCCAGAACCCACAATTTACCCTTTTCCGACATGGTGACCACGGAAAACACAACGAAACAAAACAGAGACCCCAAAACACGTCAAAAACACCCCAAAAAAGAACTGGATCAGAAGACAAAAACCCAAAAACGATGAATTTCCCCCCAAAACCACCCTAAACTCACCTGACCTTCTTCAAAACCCACAAGCCACTCCCATTTACCTTAACGACTAACGAGAACCAAACGAAAACTAACGGAGACCCCAAAACAAGTCAAACAAAAACCAAACAAGAACGGGATAACCCCTAAAAGCGAAAGAAAACCCCAAAAAGCATAGATCAACACCAAAACCACCCTAAACCTACCTGATGTTCTCCAAAACCCACGATTTACACTTTTTCACCATGATGACCAACAAGAACCCAACAAAACCCAACGGAGATAACAAAACATGTCAAAAACACCCCAAAAAAGAACGGGACCACCCCAAAAACAGAAGAAAACCCTACAAAAACAGAAGAATTACCCCAACACCATAGATTCACGACCAAAACTCACCTGATGTTCTCCAAAACCCACAATTTACACTTTTTCACCATGATGACCAACGAGAACCCAACAAAACACAACGGAGACCCCAAAACACGTCAAAAACACCCCAAAAAAGAATAGGATCACCCCAAACACAGAAGAAAATCCTAATACCATGAATCCACCCCAAAAGTCCCCCTAAACCTACCTGAAGTTCTCCAAAACCCACAATTTACACTTTTCCACCATGATGACCACGGAAAACCCAACAAAACCCAACGGAGACCCCAAAACACGTCAAAAACACCCCAAACAAGAATGGGATCACCCCCAAAACTAAAAGAAAATTCCCAAAAAACACGGATCCAATCCCAAAACAACCCTAAACCTACCTGATGTTCTCCAAATCCCAAAGTCCACTCCCAACCACCATAAAACCCATTAGGAACTGAACAAAACGCAACGGAAACCACAAAACACCTCAAAAACACCCCAAAAGCGAACCGGATCAGAAGAAAATACATGATTTAACCCCCCAAAAAAACCTTAAACCTACCTGATGTTCTCCTAAATGTACAATCCACTCCCAACCACCATAAAACCCATTAGGAACTGAACAAAACGCAACGGAAACCCCAAAACACGTCAAAAACACCTCAAAAAAGAATTGGATCAGAAGAAAAAACACAAAAAACTATGAATTTCCACCCAAAACCACCCTAAACTCACCTAATCTTCTTCAAAACCCACTATCAATTCCCATTTAACTTAACGACCAACGAGAACCCAACAAAAACCAATGGAGATTCCCAAAAAAGTCAAAAACTCCCCAAACAAGAACGGGATAACCTCTAAAAACGAAAGAAAACACCAAAAACCATAGGTCCACCCCAAAACCACCCTAAACCTACCTCATGTTCTCCAGAACCCACAATTTACCCTTTTCCGACATGGTGACCACGGAAAACACAACGAAACAAAACAGAGACCCCAAAACACGTCAAAAACACCCCAAAAAAGAACTGGATCAGAAGACAAAAACCCAAAAACGATGAATTTCCCCCCAAAACCACCCTAAACTCACCTGACCTTCTTCAAAACCCACAAGCCACTCCCATTTACCTTAACGACTAACGAGAACCAAACGAAAACTAATGGAGACCCCAAAACAAGTCAAACAAAAACCAAACAAGAACGGGATAACCCCTAAAAGCGAAAGAAAACCCCAAAAAGCATAGATCAACACCAAAACCACCCTAAACCTACCTGATGTTCTCCAAAACCCACGATTTACACTTTTTCACCATGATGACCAACAAGAACCCAACAAAACCCAACGGAGATAACAAAACATGTCAAAAACACCCCAAAAAAGAACAGGACCACCCCAAAAACAGAAGAAAACCCTACAAAAACAGAAGAATTACCCCAACACCATAGATTCACGACCAAAACTCACCTGATGTTCTCCAAAACCCACAATTTACACTTTTTCACCATGATGACCAACGAGAACCCAACAAAACCCAACGGAGACCCCAAAACACGGTAAAAACACCCCCGAAAAAAAACAGGATCACCCCAAAAACAGAAGAAAATCCAAATACCATGAATCCACCCCAAAAGTCCCCCTAAACCTACCTGAAGTTCTCCAAAACCCACAATTTACACTTTTCCACCATGATGACCATGGAAAACCCAACAAAACCCAACGGAGACCCCAAAACACGTCAAAAACACCCCAAACAAGAATGGGATCACCCCCAAAACTGGAAGAAAATTCCCAAAAAACACGGATCCAATCCCAAAACAACCCTAAACCTACCTATGTTCTCCAAATCCCAAAGTCCACTCCCAACCACCATAAAACCCATTAGGAACTGAACAAAACGCAACGGAAACCACAAAACACCTCAAAAACACCCCAAAAGCGAACCGGATCAGAAGAAAATACATGATTTAACCCCCCAAAAAAACCTTAAACCTACCTGATGTTCTCCTAAATGTACAATCCACTCCCAACCACCATAAAACCCATTAGGAACTGAACAAAACGCAACGGAAACCCCAAAACACGTCAAAAACACCTCAAAAAAGAATTGGATCAGAAGAAAAAACACAAAAAACTATGAATTTCCACCCAAAACCACCCTAAACTCACCTAATCTTCTTCAAAACCCACTATCAATTCCCATTTAACTTAACGACCAACGAGAACCCAACAAAAACCAATGGAGATTCCCAAAAAAGTCAAAAACTCCCCAAACAAGAACGGGATAACCTCTAAAAACGAAAGAAAACACCAAAAAACATAGATCCACCCCAAAACCACCCTAAACCTACCTCATGTTCTCCAGAACCCACAATTTACCCTTTTCCGACATGGTGACCACGGAAAACACAACGAAACAAAACAGAGACCCCAAAACACGTCAAAAACACCCCAAAAAAGAACTGGATCAGAAGACAAAAACCCAAAAACGATGAATTTCCCCCCAAAACCACCCTAAACTCACCTGACCTTCTTCAAAACCCACAAGCCACTCCCATTTACCTTAACGACTAACGAGAACCAAACGAAAACTAACGGAGACCCCAAAACAAGTCAAACAAAAACCAAACAAGAACGGGATAACCCCTAAAAGCGAAAGAAAACCCCAAAAAGCATAGATCAACACCAAAACCACCCTAAACCTACCTGATGTTCTCCAAAACCCACGATTTACACTTTTTCACCATGATGACCAACAAGAACCCAACAAAACCCAACGGAGATAACAAAACATGTCAAAAACACCCCAAAAAAGAACGGGACCACCCCAAAAACAGAAGAAAACCCTACAAAAACAGAAGAATTACCCCAACACCATAGATTCACGACCAAAACTCACCTGATGTTCTCCAAAACCCACAATTTACACTTTTTCACCATGATGACCAACGAGAACCCAACAAAACCCAACGGAGACCCCAAAACACGTCAAAAACACCCCAAAAAAAGAATAGGATCACCCCAAACACAGAAGAAAATCCTAATACCATGAATCCACCCCAAAAGTCCCCCTAAACCTACCTGAAGTTCTCCAAAACCCACAATTTACACTTTTCCACCATGATGACCACAGAAAACCCAACAAAACCCAACGGAGACCCCAAAACACGTCAAAAACACCCCAAACAAGAATGGGATCACCCCCAAAACTGGAAGAAAATTCCCAAAAAACACGGATCCAATCCCAAAACAACCCTAAACCTACCTGATGTTCTCCAAATCCCAAAGTCCACTCCCAACCACCATAAAACCCATTAGGAACTGAACAAAACGCAACGGAAACCACAAAACACCTCAAAAACACCCCAAAAGCGAACCGGATCAGAAGAAAATACATGATTTAACCCCCAAAAAAAACCTTAAACCTACCTGATGTTCTCCTAAATGTACAATCCACTCCCAACCACCATAAAACCCATTAGGAACTGAACAAAACGCAACGGAAACCCCAAAACACGTCAAAAACACCTCAAAAAAGAATTGGATCAGAAGAAAAAACACAAAAAACTATGAATTTCCACCCAAAACCACCCTAAACTCACCTAATCTTCTTCAAAACCCACTATCAATTCCCATTTAACTTAACGACCAACGAGAACCCAACAAAAACCAATGGAGATTCCCAAAAAAGTCAAAAACTCCCCAAACAAGAACGGGATAACCTCTAAAAACGAAAGAAAACACCAAAAAACATAGATCCACCCCAAAACCACCCTAAACCTACCTCATGTTCTCCAGAACCCACAATTTACCCTTTTCCGACATGGTGACCACGGAAAACACAACGAAACAAAACAGAGACCCCAAAACACGTCAAAAACACCCCAAAAAAGAACTGGATCAGAAGACAAAAACCCAAAAACAATGAATTTCCCCCCAAAACCACCCTAAACTCACCTGACCTTCTTCAAAACCCACAAGCCACTCCCATTTACCTTAACGACTAACGAGAACCAAACGAAAACTAACGGAGACCCCAAAACAAGTCAAACAAAAACCAAACAAGAACGGGATAACCCCTAAAAGCGAAAGAAAACCCCAAAAAGCATAGATCAACACCAAAACCACCCTAAACCTACCTGATGTTCTCCAAAACCCACGATTTACACTTTTTCACCATGATGACCAACAAGAACCCAACAAAACCCAACGGAGATAACAAAACATGTCAAAAACACCCCAAAAAAGAACGGGACCACCCCAAAAACAGAAGAAAACCCTACAAAAACAGAAGAATTACCCCAACACCATAGATTCACGACCAAAACTCACCTGATGTTCTCCAAAACCCACAATTTACACTTTTTCACCATGATGACCAACGAGAACCCAACAAAACCCAACGGAGACCCCAAAACACGGTAAAAACACCCCCGAAAAAAAACAGGATCACCCCAAAAACAGAAGAAAATCCAAATACCATGAATCCACCCCAAAAGTCCCCCTAAACCTACCTGAAGTTCTCCAAAACCCACAATTTACACTTTTCCACCATGATGACCACGGAAAACCCAACAAAACCCAACGGAGACCCCAAAACACGTCAAAAACACCCCAAACAAGAATGGGATCACCCCCAAAACTGGAAGAAAATTCCCAAAAAACACGGATCCAATCCCAAAACAACCCTAAACCTACCTGATGTTCTCCAAATCCCAAAGTCCACTCCCAACCACCATAAAACCCATTAGGAACTGAACAAAACGCAACGGAAACCACAAAACACCTCAAAAACACCCCAAAAGCGAACCGGATCAGAAGAAAATACATGATTTAACCCCCCAAAAAAACCTTAAACCTACCTGATGTTCTCCTAAATGTACAATCCACTCCCAACCACCATAAAACCCATTAGGAACTGAACAAAACGCAACGGAAACCCCAAAACACGTCAAAAACACCTCAAAAAAGAATTGGATCAGAAGAAAAAACACAAAAAACTATGAATTTCCACCCAAAACCACCCTAAACTCACCTAATCTTCTTCAAAACCCACTATCAATTCCCATTTAACTTAACGACCAACGAGAACCCAACAAAAACCAATGGAGATTCCCAAAAAAGTCAAAAACTCCCCAAACAAGAACGGGATAACCTCTAAAAACGAAAGAAAACACCAAAAAACATAGATCCACCCCAAAACCACCCTAAACCTACCTCATGTTCTCCAGAACCCACAATTTACCCTTTTCCGACATGGTGACCACGGAAAACACAACGAAACAAAACAGAGACCCCAAAACACGTCAAAAACACCCCAAAAAAGAACTGGATCAGAAGACAAAAACCCAAAAACGATGAATTTCCCCCCAAAACCACCCTAAACTCACCTGACCTTCTTCAAAACCCACAAGCCACTCCCATTTACCTTAACGACTAACGAGAACCAAACGAAAACTAATGGAGACCCCAAAACAAGTCAAACAAAAACCAAACAAGAACGGGATAACCCCTAAAAGCGAAAGAAAACCCCAAAAAGCATAGATCAACACCAAAACCACCCTAAACCTACCTGATGTTCTCCAAAACCCACGATTTACACTTTTTCACCATGATGACCAACAAGAACCCAACAAAACCCAACGGAGATAACAAAACATGTCAAAAACACCCCAAAAAAGAACGGGACCACCCCAAAAACAGAAGAAAACCCTACAAAAACAGAAGAATTACCCCAACACCATAGATTCACGACCAAAACTCACCTGATGTTCTCCAAAACCCACAATTTACACTTTTTCACCATGATGACCAACGAGAACCCAACAAAACCCAACGGAGACCCCAAAACACGTCAAAAACACCCCAAAAAAAGAATAGGATCACCCCAAACACAGAAGAAAATCCTAATACCATGAATCCACCCCAAAAGTCCCCCTAAACCTACCTGAAGTTCTCCAAAACCCACAATTTACACTTTTCCACCATGATGACCACGGAAAACCCAACAAAACCCAACGGAGACCCCAAAACACGTCAAAAACACCCCAAACAAGAATGGGATCACCCCCAAAACTGGAAGAAAATTCCCAAAAAACACGGATCCAATCCCAAAACAACCCTAAACCTACCTGATGTTCTCCAAATCCCAAAGTCCACTCCCAACCACCATAAAACCCATTAGGAACTGAACAAAACGCAACGGAAACCACAAAACACCTCAAAAACACCCCAAAAGCGAACCGGATCAGAAGAAAATACATGATTTAACCCCCCAAAAAAACCTTAAACCTACCTGATGTTCTCCTAAATGTACAATCCACTCCCAACCACCATAAAACCCATTAGGAACTGAACAAAACGCAACGGAAACCCCAAAACACGTCAAAAACACCTCAAAAAAGAATTGGATCAGAAGAAAAAACACAAAAAACTATGAATTTCCACCCAAAACCACCCTAAACTCACCTAATCTTCTTCAAAACCCACTATCAATTCCCATTTAACTTAACGACCAACGAGAACCCAACAAAAACCAATGGAGATTCCCAAAAAAGTCAAAAACTCCCCAAACAAGAACGGGATAACCTCTAAAAACGAAAGAAAACACCAAAAACCATAGGTCCACCCCAAAACCACCCTAAACCTACCTCATGTTCTCCAGAACCCACAATTTACCCTTTTCCGACATGGTGACCACGGAAAACACAACGAAACAAAACAGAGACCCCAAAACACGTCAAAAACACCCCAAAAAAGAACTGGATCAGAAGACAAAAACCCAAAAACGATGAATTTCCCCCCAAAACCACCCTAAACTCACCTGACCTTCTTCAAAACCCACAAGCCACTCCCATTTACCTTAACGACTAACGAGAACCAAACGAAAACTAACGGAGACCCCAAAACAAGTCAAACAAAAACCAAACAAGAACGGGATAACCCCTAAAAGCGAAAGAAAACCCCAAAAAGCATAGATCAACACCAAAACCACCCTAAACCTACCTGATGTTCTCCAAAACCCACGATTTACACTTTTTCACCATGATGACCAACAAGAACCCAACAAAACCCAACGGAGATAACAAAACATGTCAAAAACACCCCAAAAAAAGAACGGGACCACCCCAAAAACAGAAGAAAACCCTACAAAAACAGAAGAATTACCCCAACACCATAGATTCACGACCAAAACTCACCCGATGTTCTCCAAAACCCACAATTTACACTTTTTCACCATGATGACCAACGAGAACCCAACAAAACCCAACGGAGACCCCAAAACACGTCAAAAACACCCCAAACAAGAATGGGATCACCCCCAAAACTAAAAGAAAATTCCCAAAAAACACGGATCCAATCCCAAAACAACCCTAAACCTACCTGATGTTCTCCAAATCCCAAAGTCCACTCCCAACCACCATAAAACCCATTAGGAACTGAACAAAACGCAACGGAAACCACAAAACACCTCAAAAACACCCCAAAAGCGAACCGGATCAGAAGAAAATACATGATTTAACCCCCCAAAAAAACCTTAAACCTACCTGATGTTCTCCTAAATGTACAATCCACTCCCAACCACCATAAAACCCATTAGGAACTGAACAAAACGCAACGGAAACCCCAAAACACGTCAAAAACACCTCAAAAAAGAATTGGATCAGAAGAAAAAACACAAAAAACTATGAATTTCCACCCAAAACCACCCTAAACTCACCTAATCTTCTTCAAAACCCACTATCAATTCCCATTTAACTTAACGACCAACGAGAACCCAACAAAAACCAATGGAGATTCCCAAAAAAGTCAAAAACTCCCCAAACAAGAACGGGATAACCTCTAAAAACGAAAGAAAACACCAAAAACCATAGGTCCACCCCAAAACCACCCTAAACCTACCTCATGTTCTCCAGAACCCACAATTTACCCTTTTCCGACATGGTGACCACGGAAAACACAACGAAACAAAACAGAGACCCCAAAACACGTCAAAAACACCCCAAAAAAGAACTGGATCAGAAGACAAAAACCCAAAAACGATGAATTTCCCCCCAAAACCACCCTAAACTCACCTGACCTTCTTCAAAACCCACAAGCCACTCCCATTTACCTTAACGACTAACGAGAACCAAACGAAAACTAACGGAGACCCCAAAACAAGTCAAACAAAAACCAAACAAGAACGGGATAACCCCTAAAAGCGAAAGAAAACCCCAAAAAGCATAGATCAACACCAAAACCACCCTAAACCTACCTGATGTTCTCCAAAACCCACGATTTACACTTTTTCACCATGATGACCAACAAGAACCCAACAAAACCCAACGGAGATAACAAAACATGTCAAAAACACCCCAAAAAAGAACGGGACCACCCCAAAAACAGAAGAAAACCCTACAAAAACAGAAGAATTACCCCAACACCATAGATTCACGACCAAAACTCACCTGATGTTCTCCAAAACCCACAATTTACACTTTTTCACCATGATGACCAACGAGAACCCAACAAAACCCAACGGAGACCCCAAAACACGTCAAAAACACCCCAAAAAAGAATAGGATCACCCCAAACACAGAAGAAAATCCTAATACCATGAATCCACCCCAAAAGTCCCCCTAAACCTACCTGAAGTTCTCCAAAACCCACAATTTACACTTTTCCACCATGATGACCACGGAAAACCCAACAAAACCCAACGGAGACCCCAAAACACGTCAAAAACACCCCAAACAAGAATGGGATCACCCCCAAAACTGGAAGAAAATTCCCAAAAAACACGGATCCAATCCCAAAACAACCCTAAACCTACCTATGTTCTCCAAATCCCAAAGTCCACTCCCAACCACCATAAAACCCATTAGGAACTGAACAAAACGCAACGGAAACCACAAAACACCTCAAAAACACCCCAAAAGCGAACCGGATCAGAAGAAAATACATGATTTAACCCCCCAAAAAAACCTTAAACCTACCTGATGTTCTCCTAAATGTACAATCCACTCCCAACCACCATAAAACCCATTAGGAACTGAACAAAACGCAACGGAAACCCCAAAACACGTCAAAAACACCTCAAAAAAGAATTGGATCAGAAGAAAAAACACAAAAAACTATGAATTTCCACCCAAAACCACCCTAAACTCACCTAATCTTCTTCAAAACCCACTATCAATTCCCATTTAACTTAACGACCAACGAGAACCCAACAAAAACCAATGGAGATTCCCAAAAAAGTCAAAAACTCCCCAAACAAGAACGGGATAACCTCTAAAAACGAAAGAAAACACCAAAAAACATAGATCCACCCCAAAACCACCCTAAACCTACCTCATGTTCTCCAGAACCCACAATTTACCCTTTTCCGACATGGTGACCACGGAAAACACAACGAAACAAAACAGAGACCCCAAAACACGTCAAAAACACCCCAAAAAAGAACTGGATCAGAAGACAAAAACCCAAAAACGATGAATTTCCCCCCAAAACCACCCTAAACTCACCTGACCTTCTTCAAAACCCACAAGCCACTCCCATTTACCTTAACGACTAACGAGAACCAAACGAAAACTAACGGAGACCCCAAAACAAGTCAAACAAAAACCAAACAAGAACGGGATAACCCCTAAAAGCGAAAGAAAACCCCAAAAAGCATAGATCAACACCAAAACCACCCTAAACCTACCTGATGTTCTCCAAAACCCACGATTTACACTTTTTCACCATGATGACCAACAAGAACCCAACAAAACCCAACGGAGATAACAAAACATGTCAAAAACACCCCAAAAAAAGAACGGGACCACCCCAAAAACAGAAGAAAACCCTACAAAAACAGAAGAATTACCCCAACACCATAGATTCACGACCAAAACTCACCCGATGTTCTCCAAAACCCACAATTTACACTTTTTCACCATGATGACCAACGAGAACCCAACAAAACACAACGGAGACCCCAAAACACGTCAAAAACACCCCAAACAAGAATGGGATCACCCCCAAAACTAAAAGAAAATTCCCAAAAAACACGGATCCAATCCCAAAACAACCCTAAACCTACCTGATGTTCTCCAAATCCCAAAGTCCACTCCCAACCACCATAAAACCCATTAGGAACTGAACAAAACGCAACGGAAACCACAAAACACCTCAAAAACACCCCAAAAGCGAACCGGATCAGAAGAAAATACATGATTTAACCCCCCAAAAAAACCTTAAACCTACCTGATGTTCTCCTAAATGTACAATCCACTCCCAACCACCATAAAACCCATTAGGAACTGAACAAAACGCAACGGAAACCCCAAAACACGTCAAAAACACCTCAAAAAAGAATTGGATCAGAAGAAAAAACACAAAAAACTATGAATTTCCACCCAAAACCACCCTAAACTCACCTAATCTTCTTCAAAACCCACTATCAATTCCCATTTAACTTAACGACCAACGAGAACCCAACAAAAACCAATGGAGATTCCCAAAAAAGTCAAAAACTCCCCAAACAAGAACGGGATAACCTCTAAAAACGAAAGAAAACACCAAAAAACATAGATCCACCCCAAAACCACCCTAAACCTACCTCATGTTCTCCAGAACCCACAATTTACCCTTTTCCGACATGGTGACCACGGAAAACACAACGAAACAAAACAGAGACCCCAAAACACGTCAAAAACACCCCAAAAAAGAACTGGATCAGAAGACAAAAACCCAAAAACGATGAATTTCCCCCCAAAACCACCCTAAACTCACCTGACCTTCTTCAAAACCCACAAGCCACTCCCATTTACCTTAACGACTAACGAGAACCAAACGAAAACTAACGGAGACCCCAAAACAAGTCAAACAAAAACCAAACAAGAACGGGATAACCCCTAAAAGCGAAAGAAAACCCCAAAAAGCATAGATCAACACCAAAACCACCCTAAACCTACCTGATGTTCTCCAAAACCCACGATTTACACTTTTTCACCATGATGACCAACAAGAACCCAACAAAACCCAACGGAGATAACAAAACATGTCAAAAACACCCCAAAAAAAGAACGGGACCACCCCAAAAACAGAAGAAAACCCTACAAAAACAGAAGAATTACCCCAACACCATAGATTCACGACCAAAACTCACCTGATGTTCTCCAAAACCCACAATTTACACTTTTTCACCATGATGACCAACGAGAACCCAACAAAACCCAACGGAGACCCCAAAACACGTCAAAAACACCCCAAAAAAGAATAGGATCACCCCAAACACAGAAGAAAATCCTAATACCATGAATCCACCCCAAAAGTCCCCCTAAACCTACCTGAAGTTCTCCAAAACCCACAATTTACACTTTTCCACCATGATGACCACGGAAAACCCAACAAAACCCAACGGAGACCCCAAAACACGTCAAAAACACCCCAAACAAGAATGGGATCACCCCCAAAACTGGAAGAAAATTCCCAAAAAACACGGATCCAATCCCAAAACAACCCTAAACCTACCTGATGTTCTCCAAATCCCAAAGTCCACTCCCAACCACCATAAAACCCATTAGGAACTGAACAAAACGCAACGGAAACCACAAAACACCTCAAAAACACCCCAAAAGCGAACCGGATCAGAAGAAAATACATGATTTAACCCCCCAAAAAAACCTTAAACCTACCTGATGTTCTCCTAAATGTACAATCCACTCCCAACCACCATAAAACCCATTAGGAACTGAACAAAACGCAACGGAAACCCCAAAACACGTCAAAAACACCTCAAAAAAGAATTGGATCAGAAGAAAAAACACAAAAAACTATGAATTTCCACCCAAAACCACCCTAAACTCACCTAATCTTCTTCAAAACCCACTATCAATTCCCATTTAACTTAACGACCAACGAGAACCCAACAAAAACCAATGGAGATTCCCAAAAAAGTCAAAAACTCCCCAAACAAGAACGGGATAACCTCTAAAAACGAAAGAAAACACCAAAAAACATAGATCCACCCCAAAACCACCCTAAACCTACCTCATGTTCTCCAGAACCCACAATTTACCCTTTTCCGACATGGTGACCACGGAAAACACAACGAAACAAAACAGAGACCCCAAAACACGTCAAAAACACCCCAAAAAAGAACTGGATCAGAAGACAAAAACCCAAAAACGATGAATTTCCCCCCAAAACCACCCTAAACTCACCTGACCTTCTTCAAAACCCACAAGCCACTCCCATTTACCTTAACGACTAACGAGAACCAAACGAAAACTAACGGAGACCCCAAAACAAGTCAAACAAAAACCAAACAAGAACGGGATAACCCCTAAAAGCGAAAGAAAACCCCAAAAAGCATAGATCAACACCAAAACCACCCTAAACCTACCTGATGTTCTCCAAAACCCACGATTTACACTTTTTCACCATGATGACCAACAAGAACCCAACAAAACCCAACGGAGATAACAAAACATGTCAAAAACACCCCAAAAAAAGAACGGGACCACCCCAAAAACAGAAGAAAACCCTACAAAAACAGAAGAATTACCCCAACACCATAGATTCACGACCAAAACTCACCTGATGTTCTCCAAAACCCACAATTTACACTTTTTCACCATGATGACCAACGAGAACCCAACAAAACCCAACGGAGACCCCAAAACACGTCAAAAACACCCCAAAAAAGAATAGGATCACCCCAAACACAGAAGAAAATCCTAATACCATGAATCCACCCCAAAAGTCCCCCTAAACCTACCTGAAGTTCTCCAAAACCCACAATTTACACTTTTCCACCATGATGACCACGGAAAACCCAACAAAACCCAACGGAGACCCCAAAACACGTCAAAAACACCCCAAACAAGAATGGGATCACCCCCAAAACTGGAAGAAAATTCCCAAAAAACACGGATCCAATCCCAAAACAACCCTAAACCTACCTGATGTTCTCCAAATCCCAAAGTCCACTCCCAACCACCATAAAACCCATTAGGAACTGAACAAAACGCAACGGAAACCACAAAACACCTCAAAAACACCCCAAAAGCGAACCGGATCAGAAGAAAATACATGATTTAACCCCCCAAAAAAACCTTAAACCTACCTGATGTTCTCCTAAATGTACAATCCACTCCCAACCACCATAAAACCCATTAGGAACTGAACAAAACGCAACGGAAACCCCAAAACACGTCAAAAACACCTCAAAAAAGAATTGGATCAGAAGAAAAAACACAAAAAACTATGAATTTCCACCCAAAACCACCCTAAACTCACCTAATCTTCTTCAAAACCCACTATCAATTCCCATTTAACTTAACGACCAACGAGAACCCAACAAAAACCAATGGAGATTCCCAAAAAAGTCAAAAACTCCCCAAACAAGAACGGGATAACCTCTAAAAACGAAAGAAAACACCAAAAAACATAGATCCACCCCAAAACCACCCTAAACCTACCTCATGTTCTCCAGAACCCACAATTTACCCTTTTCCGACATGGTGACCACGGAAAACACAACGAAACAAAACAGAGACCCCAAAACACGTCAAAAACACCCCAAAAAAGAACTGGATCAGAAGACAAAAACCCAAAAACGATGAATTTCCCCCCAAAACCACCCTAAACTCACCTGACCTTCTTCAAAACCCACAAGCCACTCCCATTTACCTTAACGACTAACGAGAACCAAACGAAAACTAACGGAGACCCCAAAACAAGTCAAACAAAAACCAAACAAGAACGGGATAACCCCTAAAAGCGAAAGAAAACCCCAAAAAGCATAGATCAACACCAAAACCACCCTAAACCTACCTGATGTTCTCCAAAACCCACGATTTACACTTTTTCACCATGATGACCAACAAGAACCCAACAAAACCCAACGGAGATAACAAAACATGTCAAAAACACCCCAAAAAAGAACAGGACCACCCCAAAAACAGAAGAAAACCCTACAAAAACAGAAGAATTACCCCAACACCATAGATTCACGACCAAAACTCACCTGATGTTCTCCAAAACCCACAATTTACACTTTTTCACCATGATGACCAACGAGAACCCAACAAAACCCAACGGAGACCCCAAAACACGTCAAAAACACCCCAAAAAAGAATAGGATCACCCCAAACACAGAAGAAAATCCTAATACCATGAATCCACCCCAAAAGTCCCCCTAAACCTACCTGAAGTTCTCCAAAACCCACAATTTACACTTTTCCACCATGATGACCACGGAAAACCCAACAAAACCCAACGGAGACCCCAAAACACGTCAAAAACACCCCAAACAAGAATGGGATCACCCCCAAAACTGGAAGAAAATTCCCAAAAAACACGGATCCAATCCCAAAACAACCCTAAACCTACCTGATGTTCTCCAAATCCCAAAGTCCACTCCCAACCACCATAAAACCCATTAGGAACTGAACAAAACGCAACGGAAACCACAAAACACCTCAAAAACACCCCAAAAGCGAACCGGATCAGAAGAAAATACATGATTTAACCCCCCAAAAAAACCTTAAACCTACCTGATGTTCTCCTAAATGTACAATCCACTCCCAACCACCATAAAACCCATTAGGAACTGAACAAAACGCAACGGAAACCCCAAAACACGTCAAAAACACCTCAAAAAAGAATTGGATCAGAAGAAAAAACACAAAAAACTATGAATTTCCACCCAAAACCACCCTAAACTCACCTAATCTTCTTCAAAACCCACTATCAATTCCCATTTAACTTAACGACCAACGAGAACCCAACAAAAACCAATGGAGATTCCCAAAAAAGTCAAAAACTCCCCAAACAAGAACGGGATAACCTCTAAAAACGAAAGAAAACACCAAAAAACATAGATCCACCCCAAAACCACCCTAAACCTACCTCATGTTCTCCAGAACCCACAATTTACCCTTTTCCGACATGGTGACCACGGAAAACACAACGAAACAAAACAGAGACCCCAAAACACGTCAAAAACACCCCAAAAAAGAACTGGATCAGAAGACAAAAACCCAAAAACGATGAATTTCCCCCCAAAACCACCCTAAACTCACCTGACCTTCTTCAAAACCCACAAGCCACTCCCATTTACCTTAATGACTAACGAGAACCAAACGAAAACTAACGGAGACCCCAAAACAAGTCAAACAAAAACCAAACAAGAACGGGATAACCCCTAAAAGCGAAAGAAAACCCCAAAAAGCATAGATCAACACCAAAACCACCCTAAACCTACCTGATGTTCTCCAAAACCCACGATTTACACTTTTTCACCATGATGACCAACAAGAACCCAACAAAACCCAACAGAGATAACAAAACATGTCAAAAACACCCCAAAAAAGAACGGGACCACCCCAAAAACAGAAGAAAACCCTACAAAAACAGAAGAATTACCCCAACACCATAGATTCACGACCAAAACTCACCTGATGTTCTCCAAAACCCACAATTTACACTTTTTCACCATGATGACCAACGAGAACCCAACAAAACCCAACGGAGACCCCAAAACACGTCAAAAACACCCCAAAAAAGAATAGGATCACCCCAAACACAGAAGAAAATCCTAATACCATGAATCCACCCCAAAAGTCCCCCTAAACCTACCTGAAGTTCTCCAAAACCCACAATTTACACTTTTCCACCATGATGACCACGGAAAACCCAACAAAACCCAACGGAGACCCCAAAACACGTCAAAAACACCCCAAACAAGAATGGGATCACCCCCAAAACTGGAAGAAAATTCCCAAAAAACACGGATCCAATCCCAAAACAACCCTAAACCTACCTGATGTTCTCCAAATCCCAAAGTCCACTCCCAACCACCATAAAACCCATTAGGAACTGAACAAAACGCAACGGAAACCACAAAACACCTCAAAAACACCCCAAAAGCGAACCGGATCAGAAGAAAATACATGATTTAACCCCCCAAAAAAACCTTAAACCTACCTGATGTTCTCCTAAATGTACAATCCACTCCCAACCACCATAAAACCCATTAGGAACTGAACAAAACGCAACGGAAACCCCAAAACACGTCAAAAACACCTCAAAAAAGAATTGGATCAGAAGAAAAAACACAAAAAACTATGAATTTCCACCCAAAACCACCCTAAACTCACCTAATCTTCTTCAAAACCCACTATCAATTCCCATTTAACTTAACGACCAACGAGAACCCAACAAAAACCAATGGAGATTCCCAAAAAAGTCAAAAACTCCCCAAACAAGAACGGGATAACCTCTAAAAACGAAAGAAAACACCAAAAAACATAGATCCACCCCAAAACCACCCTAAACCTACCTCATGTTCTCCAGAACCCACAATTTACCCTTTTCCGACATGGTGACCACGGAAAACACAACGAAACAAAACAGAGACCCCAAAACACGTCAAAAACACCCCAAAAAAGAACTGGATCAGAAGACAAAAACCCAAAAACGATGAATTTCCCCCCAAAACCACCCTAAACTCACCTGACCTTCTTCAAAACCCACAAGCCACTCCCATTTACCTTAACGACTAACGAGAACCAAACGAAAACTAACGGAGACCCCAAAACAAGTCAAACAAAAACCAAACAAGAACGGGATAACCCCTAAAAGCGAAAGAAAACCCCAAAAAGCATAGATCAACACCAAAACCACCCTAAACCTACCTGATGTTCTCCAAAACCCACGATTTACACTTTTTCACCATGATGACCAACAAGAACCCAACAAAACCCAACGGAGATAACAAAACATGTCAAAAACACCCCAAAAAAAGAACGGGACCACCCCAAAAACAGAAGAAAACCCTACAAAAACAGAAGAATTACCCCAACACCATAGATTCACGACCAAAACTCACCTGATGTTCTCCAAAACCCACAATTTACACTTTTTCACCATGATGACCAACGAGAACCCAACAAAACCCAACGGAGACCCCAAAACACGTCAAAAACACCCCAAAAAAGAATAGGATCACCCCAAACACAGAAGAAAATCCTAATACCATGAATCCACCCCAAAAGTCCCCCTAAACCTACCTGAAGTTCTCCAAAACCCACAATTTACACTTTTCCACCATGATGACCACGGAAAACCCAACAAAACCCAACGGAGACCCCAAAACACGTCAAAAACACCCCAAACAAGAATGGGATCACCCCCAAAACTGGAAGAAAATTCCCAAAAAACACGGATCCAATCCCAAAACAACCCTAAACCTACCTGATGTTCTCCAAATCCCAAAGTCCACTCCCAACCACCATAAAACCCATTAGGAACTGAACAAAACGCAACGGAAACCACAAAACACCTCAAAAACACCCCAAAAGCGAACCGGATCAGAAGAAAATACATGATTTAACCCCCCAAAAAAACCTTAAACCTACCTGATGTTCTCCTAAATGTACAATCCACTCCCAACCACCATAAAACCCATTAGGAACTGAACAAAACGCAACGGAAACCCCAAAACACGTCAAAAACACCTCAAAAAAGAATTGGATCAGAAGAAAAAACACAAAAAACTATGAATTTCCACCCAAAACCACCCTAAACTCACCTAATCTTCTTCAAAACCCACTATCAATTCCCATTTAACTTAACGACCAACGAGAACCCAACAAAAACCAATGGAGATTCCCAAAAAAGTCAAAAACTCCCCAAACAAGAACGGGATAACCTCTAAAAACGAAAGAAAACACCAAAAAACATAGATCCACCCCAAAACCACCCTAAACCTACCTCATGTTCTCCAGAACCCACAATTTACCCTTTTCCGACATGGTGACCACGGAAAACACAACGAAACAAAACAGAGACCCCAAAACACGTCAAAAACACCCCAAAAAAGAACTGGATCAGAAGACAAAAACCCAAAAACGATGAATTTCCCCCCAAAACCACCCTAAACTCACCTGACCTTCTTCAAAACCCACAAGCCACTCCCATTTACCTTAACGACTAACGAGAACCAAACGAAAACTAACGGAGACCCCAAAACAAGTCAAACAAAAACCAAACAAGAACGGGATAACCCCTAAAAGCGAAAGAAAACCCCAAAAAGCATAGATCAACACCAAAACCACCCTAAACCTACCTGATGTTCTCCAAAACCCACGATTTACACTTTTTCACCATGATGACCAACAAGAACCCAACAAAACCCAACGGAGATAACAAAACATGTCAAAAACACCCCAAAAAAAGAACGGGACCACCCCAAAAACAGAAGAAAACCCTACAAAAACAGAAGAATTACCCCAACACCATAGATTCACGACCAAAACTCACCTGATGTTCTCCAAAACCCACAATTTACACTTTTTCACCATGATGACCAACGAGAACCCAACAAAACCCAACGGAGACCCCAAAACACGTCAAAAACACCCCAAAAAAGAATAGGATCACCCCAAACACAGAAGAAAATCCTAATACCATGAATCCACCCCAAAAGTCCCCCTAAACCTACCTGAAGTTCTCCAAAACCCACAATTTACACTTTTCCACCATGATGACCACGGAAAACCCAACAAAACCCAACGGAGACCCCAAAACACGTCAAAAACACCCCAAACAAGAATGGGATCACCCCCAAAACTAAAAGAAAATTCCCAAAAAACACGGATCCAATCCCAAAAC
Organism: Aythya marila; assembly: GCF_965140915.1. Classification (NCBI taxonomy): domain Eukaryota; kingdom Metazoa; phylum Chordata; class Aves; order Anseriformes; family Anatidae; genus Aythya; species Aythya marila. The sequence goes on along the minus strand of NW_028137479.1, from coordinate 283,784 downwards.
AACCCTAAACCTACCTATGTTCTCCAAATCCCAAAGTCCACTCCCAACCACCATAAAACCCATTAGGAACTGAACAAAACGCAACGGAAACCACAAAACACCTCAAAAACACCCCAAAAGCGAACCGGATCAGAAGAAAATACATGATTTAACCCCCCAAAAAAACCTTAAACCTACCTGATGTTCTCCTAAATGTACAATCCACTCCCAACCACCATAAAACCCATTAGGAACTGAACAAAACGCAACGGAAACCCCAAAACACGTCAAAAACACCTCAAAAAAGAATTGGATCAGAAGAAAAAACACAAAAAACTATGAATTTCCACCCAAAACCACCCTAAACTCACCTAATCTTCTTCAAAACCCACTATCAATTCCCATTTAACTTAACGACCAACGAGAACCCAACAAAAACCAATGGAGATTCCCAAAAAAGTCAAAAACTCCCCAAACAAGAACGGGATAACCTCTAAAAACGAAAGAAAACACCAAAAAACATAGATCCACCCCAAAACCACCCTAAACCTACCTCATGTTCTCCAGAACCCACAATTTACCCTTTTCCGACATGGTGACCACGGAAAACACAACGAAACAAAACAGAGACCCCAAAACACGTCAAAAACACCCCAAAAAAGAACTGGATCAGAAGACAAAAACCCAAAAACGATGAATTTCCCCCCAAAACCACCCTAAACTCACCTGACCTTCTTCAAAACCCACAAGCCACTCCCATTTACCTTAACGACTAACGAGAACCAAACGAAAACTAACGGAGACCCCAAAACAAGTCAAACAAAAACCAAACAAGAACGGGATAACCCCTAAAAGCGAAAGAAAACCCCAAAAAGCATAGATCAACACCAAAACCACCCTAAACCTACCTGATGTTCTCCAAAACCCACGATTTACACTTTTTCACCATGATGACCAACAAGAACCCAACAAAACCCAACGGAGATAACAAAACATGTCAAAAACACCCCAAAAAAAGAACGGGACCACCCCAAAAACAGAAGAAAACCCTACAAAAACAGAAGAATTACCCCAACACCATAGATTCACGACCAAAACTCACCTGATGTTCTCCAAAACCCACAATTTACACTTTTTCACCATGATGACCAACGAGAACCCAACAAAACACAACGGAGATAACAAAACACGTCAAAAACACCCCAAAAAAGAATAGGATCACCCCAAACACAGAAGAAAATCCTAATACCATGAATCCACCCCAAAAGTCCCCCTAAACCTACCTGAAGTTCTCCAAAACCCACAATTTACACTTTTCCACCATGATGACCACGGAAAACCCAACAAAACCCAACGGAGACCCCAAAACACGTCAAAAACACCCCAAACAAGAATGGGATCACCCCCAAAACTGGAAGAAAATTCCCAAAAAACACGGATCCAATCCCAAAACAACCCTAAACCTACCTGATGTTCTCCAAATCCCAAAGTCCACTCCCAACCACCATAAAACCCATTAGGAACTGAACAAAACGCAACGGAAACCACAAAACACCTCAAAAACACCCCAAAAGCGAACCGGATCAGAAGAAAATACATGATTTAACCCCCCAAAAAAACCTTAAACCTACCTGATGTTCTCCTAAATGTACAATCCACTCCCAACCACCATAAAACCCATTAGGAACTGAACAAAACGCAACGGAAACCCCAAAACACGTCAAAAATACCTCAAAAAAGAATTGGATCAGAAGAAAAAAACACAAAAAACTATGAATTTCCACCCAAAACCACCCTAAACTCACCTAATCTTCTTCAAAACCCACTATCAATTCCCATTTAACTTAACGACCAACGAGAACCCAACAAAAACCAATGGAGATTCCCAAAAAAGTCAAAAACTCCCCAAACAAGAACGGGATAACCTCTAAAAACGAAAGAAAACACCAAAAAACATAGATCCACCCCAAAACCACCCTAAACCTACCTCATGTTCTCCAGAACCCACAATTTACCCTTTTCCGACATGGTGACCACGGAAAACACAACGAAACAAAACAGAGACCCCAAAACACGTCAAAAACACCCCAAAAAAGAACTGGATCAGAAGACAAAAACCCAAAAACGATGAATTTCCCCCCAAAACCACCCTAAACTCACCTGACCTTCTTCAAAACCCACAAGCCACTCCCATTTACCTTAACGACTAACGAGAACCAAACGAAAACTAACGGAGACCCCAAAACAAGTCAAACAAAAACCAAACAAGAACGGGATAACCCCTAAAAGCGAAAGAAAACCCCAAAAAGCATAGATCAACACCAAAACCACCCTAAACCTACCTGATGTTCTCCAAAACCCACGATTTACACTTTTTCACCATGATGACCAACAAGAACCCAACAAAACCCAACGGAGATAACAAAACATGTCAAAAACACCCCAAAAAAGAACGGGACCACCCCAAAAACAGAAGAAAACCCTACAAAAACAGAAGAATTACCCCAACACCATAGATTCACGACCAAAAAAAACTTAAACTCACCCGATGTTCTCCAAAACCCACAATTTACACTTTTTCACCATGATGACCAACGAGAACCCAACAAAACACAACGGAGACCCCAAAACACGGTAAAAACACCCCCCAAAAAAAACAGGATCACCCCAAAAACAGAAGAAAATCCAAATACCATGAATCCACCCCAAAAGTCCCCCTAAACCTACCTGAAGTTCTCCAAAACCCACAATTTACACTTTTCCACCATGATGACCACGGAAAACCCAACAAAACCCAACGGAGACCCCAAAACACGTCAAAAACACCCCAAACAAGAATGGGATCACCCCCAAAACTGGAAGAAAATTCCCAAAAAACACGGATCCAATCCCAAAACAACCCTAAACCTACCTGATGTTCTCCAAATCCCAAAGTCCACTCCCAACCACCATAAAACCCATTAGGAACTGAACAAAACGCAACGGAAACCACAAAACACCTCAAAAACACCCCAAAAGCGAACCGGATCAGAAGAAAATACATGATTTAACCCCCCAAAAAAACCTTAAACCTACCTGATGTTCTCCTAAATGTACAATCCACTCCCAACCACCATAAAACCCATTAGGAACTGAACAAAACGCAACGGAAACCCCAAAACACGTCAAAAACACCTCAAAAAAGAATTGGATCAGAAGAAAAAACACAAAAAACTATGAATTTCCACCCAAAACCACCCTAAACTCACCTAATCTTCTTCAAAACCCACTATCAATTCCCATTTAACTTAACGACCAACGAGAACCCAACAAAAACCAATGGAGATTCCCAAAAAAGTCAAAAACTCCCCAAACAAGAACGGGATAACCTCTAAAAACGAAAGAAAACACCAAAAAACATAGATCCACCCCAAAACCACCCTAAACCTACCTCATGTTCTCCAGAACCCACAATTTACCCTTTTCCGACATGGTGACCACGGAAAACACAACGAAACAAAACAGAGACCCCAAAACACGTCAAAAACACCCCAAAAAAGAACTGGATCAGAAGACAAAAACCCAAAAACGATGAATTTCCCCCCAAAACCACCCTAAACTCACCTGACCTTCTTCAAAACCCACAAGCCACTCCCATTTACCTTAACGACTAACGAGAACCAAACGAAAACTAACGGAGACCCCAAAACAAGTCAAACAAAAACCAAACAAGAACGGGATAACCCCTAAAAGCGAAAGAAAACCCCAAAAAGCATAGATCAACACCAAAACCACCCTAAACCTACCTGATGTTCTCCAAAACCCACGATTTACACTTTTTCACCATGATGACCAACAAGAACCCAACAAAACCCAACGGAGATAACAAAACATGTCAAAAACACCCCAAAAAAGAACAGGACCACCCCAAAAACAGAAGAAAACCCTACAAAAACAGAAGAATTACCCCAACACCATAGATTCACGACCAAAAAAATCTTAAACTCACCTGATGTTCTCCAAAACCCACAATTTACACTTTTTCACCATGATGACCAACGAGAACCCAACAAAACCCAACGGAGACCCCAAAACACGTCAAAAACACCCCAAAAAAGAATAGGATCACCCCAAACACAGAAGAAAATCCTAATACCATGAATCCACCCCAAAAGTCCCCCTAAACCTACCTGAAGTTCTCCAAAACCCACAATTTACACTTTTCCACCATGATGACCACGGAAAACCCAACAAAACCCAACGGAGACCCCAAAACACGTCAAAAACACCCCAAACAAGAATGGGATCACCCCCAAAACTGGAAGAAAATTCCCAAAAAACACGGATCCAATCCCAAAACAACCCTAAACCTACCTGATGTTCTCCAAATCCCAAAGTCCACTCCCAACCACCATAAAACCCATTAGGAACTGAACAAAACGCAACGGAAACCACAAAACACCTCAAAAACACCCCAAAAGCGAACCGGATCAGAAGAAAATACATGATTTAACCCCCCAAAAAAACCTTAAACCTACCTGATGTTCTCCTAAATGTACAATCCACTCCCAACCACCATAAAACCCATTAGGAACTGAACAAAACGCAACGGAAACCCCAAAACACGTCAAAAACACCTCAAAAAAGAATTGGATCAGAAGAAAAAACACAAAAAACTATGAATTTCCACCCAAAACCACCCTAAACTCACCTAATCTTCTTCAAAACCCACTGTCAATTCCCATTTAACTTAATGACCAACGAGAACCCAACAAAAACCAATGGAGATTCCCAAAAAAGTCAAAAACTCCCCAAACAAGAACGGGATAACCTCTAAAAACGAAAGAAAACACCAAAAAACATAGATCCACCCCAAAACCACCCTAAACCTACCTCATGTTCTCCAGAACCCACAATTTACCCTTTTCCGACATGGTGACCACGGAAAACACAACGAAACAAAACAGAGACCCCAAAACACGTCAAAAACACCCCAAAAAAGAACTGGATCAGAAGACAAAAACCCAAAAACGATGAATTTCCCCCCAAAACCACCCTAAACTCACCTGACCTTCTTCAAAACCCACAAGCCACTCCCATTTACCTTAACGACTAACGAGAACCAAACGAAAACTAACGGAGACCCCAAAACAAGTCAAACAAAAACCAAACAAGAACGGGATAAACCCTAAAAGCGAAAGAAAACCCCAAAAAGCATAGATCAACACCAAAACCACCCTAAACCTACCTGATGTTCTCCAAAACCCACGATTTACACTTTTTCACCATGATGACCAACAAGAACCCAACAAAACCCAACGGAGACCCCAAAACACGTCAAAAACACCGCAAACAAGAATGGGATCACCCCCAAAACTGGAAGAAAATTCCCAAAAAACAAGGATCCAATCCCAAAACGACCCTAAACCTACCTGATGTTCTCCAAATCCCAAAGTCCACTCTCAACCACCATAAAACCCATTAGGAACTGAACAAAACGCAACGGAAACCACAAAACACCTCAAAAACACCCCAAAAGCGAACCGGATCAGAAGAAAATACATGATTTAACCCCCCAAAGAAACCTTAAACCTACCTGATGTTCTCCTAAATGTACAATCCACTCCCAACCACCATAAAACCCATTAGGAACTGAACAAAACGCAACGGAAACCCCAAAACACGTCAAAAACACCTCAAAAAAGAATTGGATCAGAAGAAAAAACACAAAAAACTATGAATTTCCACCCAAAACCACCCTAAACTCACCTAATCTTCTTCAAAACCCACTATCAATTCCCATTTACCTTAACGACCAACGAAAACCCAACAAAAAACCAACGGAGATTCCCAAAAAAGTCAAAAACTCCCCAAACAAGAACGGGATAACCTCTAAAAACGAAAGAAAACACCAAAAAACATAGATCCACCCCAAAACCACCCTAAACCTACCTGATGTTCTCCAAAACCCACAATTTACACTTTTCCACCATGATGACCACGGAAAACCCAACAAAACCCAACAGAGACCCCAAAACACGTCAAAAGCACCCCAAACAAGAACGGGATCACCAATAAAACTGGGAGAAAATCACCCAAAACCATAGGTCCACCCCAAAACCACCCTAAACCTACCTCATGTTCTCCAGAACCCACAATTTACCCTTTTCCGACATGGTGACCACGGAAAACACAACGAAACAAAACAGAGACCCCAAAACACGTCAAAAACACCCCAAAAAAGAACTGGATCAGAAGACAAAAACCCAAAAACGATGAATTTCCCCCCAAAACCACCCTAAACTCACCTGACCTTCTTCAAAACCCACAAGCCACTCCCATTTACCTTAACGACTAACGAGAACCAAACGAAAACTAACGGAGACCCCAAAACAAGTCAAACAAAAACCAAACAAGAACGGGATAACCCCTAAAAGCGAAAGAAAACCCCAAAAAGCATAGATCAACACCAAAACCACCCTAAACCTACCTGATGTTCTCCAAAACCCACGATTTACACTTTTTCACCATGATGACCAACAAGAACCCAACAAAACCCAACGGAGATAACAAAACATGTCAAAAACACCCCAAAAAAGAACAGGACCACCCCAAAAACAGAAGAAAACCCTACAAAAACAGAAGAATTACCCCAACACCATAGATTCACGACCAAAACTCACCTGATGTTCTCCAAAACCCACAATTTACACTTTTTCACCATGATGACCAACGAGAACCCAACAAAACCCAACGGAGACCCCAAAACACGTCAAAAACACCCCAAAAAAGAATAGGATCACCCCAAACACAGAAGAAAATCCTAATACCATGAATCCACCCCAAAAGTCCCCCTAAACCTACCTGAAGTTCTCCAAAACCCACAATTTACACTTTTCCACCATGATGACCACGGAAAACCCAACAAAACCCAACGGAGACCCCAAAACACGTCAAAAACACCCCAAACAAGAATGGGATCACCCCCAAAACTGGAAGAAAATTCCCAAAAAACACGGATCCAATCCCAAAACAACCCTAAACCTACCTGATGTTCTCCAAATCCCAAAGTCCACTCCCAACCACCATAAAACCCATTAGGAACTGAACAAAACGCAACGGAAACCACAAAACACCTCAAAAACACCCCAAAAGCGAACCGGATCAGAAGAAAATACATGATTTAACCCCCCAAAAAAACCTTAAACCTACCTGATGTTCTCCTAAATGTACAATCCACTCCCAACCACCATAAAACCCATTAGGAACTGAACAAAACGCAACGGAAACCCCAAAACACGTCAAAAACACCTCAAAAAAGAATTGGATCAGAAGAAAAAACACAAAAAACTATGAATTTCCACCCAAAACCACCCTAAACTCACCTAATCTTCTTCAAAACCCACTATCAATTCCCATTTAACTTAACGACCAACGAGAACCCAACAAAAACCAATGGAGATTCCCAAAAAAGTCAAAAACTCCCCAAACAAGAACGGGATAACCTCTAAAAACGAAAGAAAACACCAAAAAACATAGATCCACCCCAAAACCACCCTAAACCTACCTCATGTTCTCCAGAACCCACAATTTACCCTTTTCCGACATGGTGACCACGGAAAACACAACGAAACAAAACAGAGACCCCAAAACACGTCAAAAACACCCCAAAAAAGAACTGGATCAGAAGACAAAAACCCAAAAACGATGAATTTCCCCCCAAAACCACCCTAAACTCACCTGACCTTCTTCAAAACCCACAAGCCACTCCCATTTACCTTAACGACTAACGAGAACCAAACGAAAACTAACGGAGACCCCAAAACAAGTCAAACAAAAACCAAACAAGAACGGGATAACCCCTAAAAGCGAAAGAAAACCCCAAAAAGCATAGATCAACACCAAAACCACCCTAAACCTACCTGATGTTCTCCAAAACCCACGATTTACACTTTTTCACCATGATGACCAACAAGAACCCAACAAAACCCAACGGAGATAACAAAACATGTCAAAAACACCCCAAAAAAAGAACGGGACCACCCCAAAAACAGAAGAAAACCCTACAAAAACAGAAGAATTACCCCAACACCATAGATTCACGACCAAAACTCACCTGATGTTCTCCAAAACCCACAATTTACACTTTTTCACCATGATGACCAACGAGAACCCAACAAAACCCAACGGAGACCCCAAAACACGTCAAAAACACCCCAAAAAAGAATAGGATCACCCCAAACACAGAAGAAAATCCTAATACCATGAATCCACCCCAAAAGTCCCCCTAAACCTACCTGAAGTTCTCCAAAACCCACAATTTACACTTTTCCACCATGATGACCACGGAAAACCCAACAAAACCCAACGGAGACCCCAAAACACGTCAAAAACACCCCAAACAAGAATGGGATCACCCCCAAAACTGGAAGAAAATTCCCAAAAAACACGGATCCAATCCCAAAACAACCCTAAACCTACCTGATGTTCTCCAAATCCCAAAGTCCACTCCCAACCACCATAAAACCCATTAGGAACTGAACAAAACGCAACGGAAACCACAAAACACCTCAAAAACACCCCAAAAGCGAACCGGATCAGAAGAAAATACATGATTTAACCCCCCAAAAAAACCTTAAACCTACCTGATGTTCTCCTAAATGTACAATCCACTCCCAACCACCATAAAACCCATTAGGAACTGAACAAAACGCAACGGAAACCCCAAAACACGTCAAAAACACCTCAAAAAAGAATTGGATCAGAAGAAAAAACACAAAAAACTATGAATTTCCACCCAAAACCACCCTAAACTCACCTAATCTTCTTCAAAACCCACTATCAATTCCCATTTAACTTAACGACCAACGAGAACCCAACAAAAACCAATGGAGATTCCCAAAAAAGTCAAAAACTCCCCAAACAAGAACGGGATAACCTCTAAAAACGAAAGAAAACACCAAAAAACATAGATCCACCCCAAAACCACCCTAAACCTACCTCATGTTCTCCAGAACCCACAATTTACCCTTTTCCGACATGGTGACCACGGAAAACACAACGAAACAAAACAGAGACCCCAAAACACGTCAAAAACACCCCAAAAAAGAACTGGATCAGAAGACAAAAACCCAAAAACGATGAATTTCCCCCCAAAACCACCCTAAACTCACCTGACCTTCTTCAAAACCCACAAGCCACTCCCATTTACCTTAACGACTAACGAGAACCAAACGAAAACTAACGGAGACCCCAAAACAAGTCAAACAAAAACCAAACAAGAACGGGATAACCCCTAAAAGCGAAAGAAAACCCCAAAAAGCATAGATCAACACCAAAACCACCCTAAACCTACCTGATGTTCTCCAAAACCCACGATTTACACTTTTTCACCATGATGACCAACAAGAACCCAACAAAACCCAACGGAGATAACAAAACATGTCAAAAACACCCCAAAAAAGAACAGGACCACCCCAAAAACAGAAGAAAACCCTACAAAAACAGAAGAATTACCCCAACACCATAGATTCACGACCAAAACTCACCTGATGTTCTCCAAAACCCACAATTTACACTTTTCCACCATGATGACCACGGAAAACCCAACAAAACCCAACGGAGACCCCAAAACACGTCAAAAACACCCCAAACAAGAATGGGATCACCCCCAAAACTAAAAGAAAATTCCCAAAAAACACGGATCCAATCCCAAAACAACCCTAAACCTACCTATGTTCTCCAAATCCCAAAGTCCACTCCCAACCACCATAAAACCCATTAGGAACTGAACAAAACGCAACGGAAACCACAAAACACCTCAAAAACACCCCAAAAGCGAACCGGATCAGAAGAAAATACATGATTTAACCCCCCAAAAAAACCTTAAACCTACCTGATGTTCTCCTAAATGTACAATCCACTCCCAACCACCATAAAACCCATTAGGAACTGAACAAAACGCAACGGAAACCCCAAAACACGTCAAAAACACCTCAAAAAAGAATTGGATCAGAAGAAAAAACACAAAAAACTATGAATTTCCACCCAAAACCACCCTAAACTCACCTAATCTTCTTCAAAACCCACTATCAATTCCCATTTAACTTAACGACCAACGAGAACCCAACAAAAACCAATGGAGATTCCCAAAAAAGTCAAAAACTCCCCAAACAAGAACGGGATAACCTCTAAAAACGAAAGAAAACACCAAAAAACATAGATCCACCCCAAAACCACCCTAAACCTACCTCATGTTCTCCAGAACCCACAATTTACCCTTTTCCGACATGGTGACCACGGAAAACACAACGAAACAAAACAGAGACCCCAAAACACGTCAAAAACACCCCAAAAAAGAACTGGATCAGAAGACAAAAACCCAAAAACGATGAATTTCCCCCCAAAACCACCCTAAACTCACCTGACCTTCTTCAAAACCCACAAGCCACTCCCATTTACCTTAACGACTAACGAGAACCAAACGAAAACTAACGGAGACCCCAAAACAAGTCAAACAAAAACCAAACAAGAACGGGATAACCCCTAAAAGCGAAAGAAAACCCCAAAAAGCATAGATCAACACCAAAACCACCCTAAACCTACCTGATGTTCTCCAAAACCCACGATTTACACTTTTTCACCATGATGACCAACAAGAACCCAACAAAACCCAACGGAGATAACAAAACATGTCAAAAACACCCCAAAAAAAGAACGGGACCACCCCAAAAACAGAAGAAAACCCTACAAAAACAGAAGAATTACCCCAACACCATAGATTCACGACCAAAACTCACCTGATGTTCTCCAAAACCCACAATTTACACTTTTTCACCATGATGACCAACGAGAACCCAACAAAACCCAACGGAGACCCCAAAACACGTCAAAAACACCCCAAAAAAGAATAGGATCACCCCAAACACAGAAGAAAATCCTAATACCATGAATCCACCCCAAAAGTCCCCCTAAACCTACCTGAAGTTCTCCAAAACCCACAATTTACACTTTTCCACCATGATGACCACGGAAAACCCAACAAAACCCAACGGAGACCCCAAAACACGTCAAAAACACCCCAAACAAGAATGGGATCACCCCCAAAACTGGAAGAAAATTCCCAAAAAACACGGATCCAATCCCAAAACAACCCTAAACCTACCTGATGTTCTCCAAATCCCAAAGTCCACTCCCAACCACCATAAAACCCATTAGGAACTGAACAAAACGCAACGGAAACCACAAAACACCTCAAAAACACCCCAAAAGCGAACCGGATCAGAAGAAAATACATGATTTAACCCCCCAAAAAAACCTTAAACCTACCTGATGTTCTCCTAAATGTACAATCCACTCCCAACCACCATAAAACCCATTAGGAACTGAACAAAACGCAACGGAAACCCCAAAACACGTCAAAAATACCTCAAAAAAGAATTGGATCAGAAGAAAAAAACACAAAAAACTATGAATTTCCACCCAAAACCACCCTAAACTCACCTAATCTTCTTCAAAACCCACTATCAATTCCCATTTAACTTAACGACCAACGAGAACCCAACAAAAACCAATGGAGATTCCCAAAAAAGTCAAAAACTCCCCAAACAAGAACGGGATAACCTCTAAAAACGAAAGAAAACACCAAAAAACATAGATCCACCCCAAAACCACCCTAAACCTACCTCATGTTCTCCAGAACCCACAATTTACCCTTTTCCGACATGGTGACCACGGAAAACACAACGAAACAAAACAGAGACCCCAAAACACGTCAAAAACACCCCAAAAAAGAACTGGATCAGAAGACAAAAACCCAAAAACGATGAATTTCCCCCCAAAACCACCCTAAACTCACCTGACCTTCTTCAAAACCCACAAGCCACTCCCATTTACCTTAACGACTAACGAGAACCAAACGAAAACTAACGGAGACCCCAAAACAAGTCAAACAAAAACCAAACAAGAACGGGATAACCCCTAAAAGCGAAAGAAAACCCCAAAAAGCATAGATCAACACCAAAACCACCCTAAACCTACCTGATGTTCTCCAAAACCCACGATTTACACTTTTTCACCATGATGACCAACAAGAACCCAACAAAACCCAACGGAGATAACAAAACATGTCAAAAACACCCCAAAAAAGAACGGGACCACCCCAAAAACAGAAGAAAACCCTACAAAAACAGAAGAATTACCCCAACACCATAGATTCACGACCAAAAAAAACTTAAACTCACCCGATGTTCTCCAAAACCCACAATTTACACTTTTTCACCATGATGACCAACGAGAACCCAACAAAACACAACGGAGACCCCAAAACACGGTAAAAACACCCCCCAAAAAAAACAGGATCACCCCAAAAACAGAAGAAAATCCAAATACCATGAATCCACCCCAAAAGTCCCCCTAAACCTACCTGAAGTTCTCCAAAACCCACAATTTACACTTTTCCACCATGATGACCACGGAAAACCCAACAAAACCCAACGGAGACCCCAAAACACGTCAAAAACACCCCAAACAAGAATGGGATCACCCCCAAAACTGGAAGAAAATTCCCAAAAAACACGGATCCAATCCCAAAACAACCCTAAACCTACCTGATGTTCTCCAAATCCCAAAGTCCACTCCCAACCACCATAAAACCCATTAGGAACTGAACAAAACGCAACGGAAACCACAAAACACCTCAAAAACACCCCAAAAGCGAACCGGATCAGAAGAAAATACATGATTTAACCCCCCAAAAAAACCTTAAACCTACCTGATGTTCTCCTAAATGTACAATCCACTCCCAACCACCATAAAACCCATTAGGAACTGAACAAAACGCAACGGAAACCCCAAAACACGTCAAAAACACCTCAAAAAAGAATTGGATCAGAAGAAAAAACACAAAAAACTATGAATTTCCACCCAAAACCACCCTAAACTCACCTAATCTTCTTCAAAACCCACTATCAATTCCCATTTAACTTAACGACCAACGAGAACCCAACAAAAACCAATGGAGATTCCCAAAAAAGTCAAAAACTCCCCAAACAAGAACGGGATAACCTCTAAAAACGAAAGAAAACACCAAAAAACATAGATCCACCCCAAAACCACCCTAAACCTACCTCATGTTCTCCAGAACCCACAATTTACCCTTTTCCGACATGGTGACCACGGAAAACACAACGAAACAAAACAGAGACCCCAAAACACGTCAAAAACACCCCAAAAAAGAACTGGATCAGAAGACAAAAACCCAAAAACGATGAATTTCCCCCCAAAACCACCCTAAACTCACCTGACCTTCTTCAAAACCCACAAGCCACTCCCATTTACCTTAACGACTAACGAGAACCAAACGAAAACTAACGGAGACCCCAAAACAAGTCAAACAAAAACCAAACAAGAACGGGATAACCCCTAAAAGCGAAAGAAAACCCCAAAAAGCATAGATCAACACCAAAACCACCCTAAACCTACCTGATGTTCTCCAAAACCCACGATTTACACTTTTTCACCATGATGACCAACAAGAACCCAACAAAACCCAACGGAGATAACAAAACATGTCAAAAACACCCCAAAAAAGAACAGGACCACCCCAAAAACAGAAGAAAACCCTACAAAAACAGAAGAATTACCCCAACACCATAGATTCACGACCAAAAAAATCTTAAACTCACCTGATGTTCTCCAAAACCCACAATTTACACTTTTTCACCATGATGACCAACGAGAACCCAACAAAACACAACGGAGACCCCAAAACACGTCAAAAACACCCCAAACAAGAATGGGATCACCCCCAAAACTGGAAGAAAATTCCCAAAAAACAAGGATCCAATCCCAAAACAACCCTAAACCTACCTGATGTTCTCCAAATCCCAAAGTCCACTCCCAACCACCATAAAACCCATTAGGAACTGAACAAAACGCAACGGAAACCACAAAACACCTCAAAAACACCCCAAAAGCGAACCGGATCAGAAGAAAATACATGATTTAACCCCCCAAAAAAACCTTAAACCTACCTGATGTTCTCCTAAATGTACAATCCACTCCCAACCACCATAAAACCCATTAGGAACTGAACAAAACGCAACGGAAACCCCAAAACACGTCAAAAACACCTCAAAAAAGAATTGGATCAGAAGAAAAAACACAAAAAACTATGAATTTCCACCCAAAACCACCCTAAACTCACCTAATCTTCTTCAAAACCCACTGTCAATTCCCATTTAACTTAATGACCAACGAGAACCCAACAAAAACCAATGGAGATTCCCAAAAAAGTCAAAAACTCCCCAAACAAGAACGGGATAACCTCTAAAAACGAAAGAAAACACCAAAAAACATAGATCCACCCCAAAACCACCCTAAACCTACCTCATGTTCTCCAGAACCCACAATTTACCCTTTTCCGACATGGTGACCACGGAAAACACAACGAAACAAAACAGAGACCCCAAAACACGTCAAAAACACCCCAAAAAAGAACTGGATCAGAAGACAAAAACCCAAAAACGATGAATTTCCCCCCAAAACCACCCTAAACTCACCTGACCTTCTTCAAAACCCACAAGCCACTCCCATTTACCTTAACGACTAACGAGAACCAAACGAAAACTAACGGAGACCCCAAAACAAGTCAAACAAAAACCAAACAAGAACGGGATAAACCCTAAAAGCGAAAGAAAACCCCAAAAAGCATAGATCAACACCAAAACCACCCTAAACCTACCTGATGTTCTCCAAAACCCACGATTTACACTTTTCCACCATGATGACCAACAAGAACCCAACAAAACCCAACGGAGACCCCAAAACACGTCAAAAACACCGCAAACAAGAATGGGATCACCCCCAAAACTGGAAGAAAATTCCCAAAAAACAAGGATCCAATCCCAAAACGACCCTAAACCTACCTGATGTTCTCCAAATCCCAAAGTCCACTCTCAACCACCATAAAACCCATTAGGAACTGAACAAAACGCAACGGAAACCACAAAACACCTCAAAAACACCCCAAAAGCGAACCGGATCAGAAGAAAATACATGATTTAACCCCCCAAAGAAACCTTAAACCTACCTGATGTTCTCCTAAATGTACAATCCACTCCCAACCACCATAAAACCCATTAGGAACTGAACAAAACGCAACGGAAACCCCAAAACACGTCAAAAACACCTCAAAAAAGAATTGGATCAGAAGAAAAAACACAAAAAACTATGAATTTCCACCCAAAACCACCCTAAACTCACCTAATCTTCTTCAAAACCCACTATCAATTCCCATTTACCTTAACGACCAACGAAAACCCAACAAAAAACCAACGGAGATTCCCAAAAAAGTCAAAAACTCCCCAAACAAGAACGGGATAACCTCTAAAAACGAAAGAAAACACCAAAAAACATAGATCCACCCCAAAACCACCCTAAACCTACCTGATGTTCTCCAAAACCCACAATTTACACTTTTCCACCATGATGACCACGGAAAACCCAACAAAACCCAACAGAGACCCCAAAACACGTCAAAAGCACCCCAAACAAGAACGGGATCACCAATAAAACTGGGAGAAAATCACCCAAAACCATAGGTCCACCCCAAAACCACCCTAAACCTACCTCATGTTCTCCAGAACCCACAATTTACCCTTTTCCGACATGGTGACCACGGAAAACACAACGAAACAAAACAGAGACCCCAAAACACGTCAAAAACACCCCAAAAAAGAACTGGATCAGAAGACAAAAACCCAAAAACGATGAATTTCCCCCCAAAACCACCCTAAACTCACCTGACCTTCTTCAAAACCCACAAGCCACTCCCATTTACCTTAACGACTAACGAGAACCAAACGAAAACTAACGGAGACCCCAAAACAAGTCAAACAAAAACCAAACAAGAACGGGATAACCCCTAAAAGCGAAAGAAAACCCCAAAAAGCATAGATCAACACCAAAACCACCCTAAACCTACCTGATGTTCTCCAAAACCCACGATTTACACTTTTTCACCATGATGACCAACAAGAACCCAACAAAACCCAACGGAGATAACAAAACATGTCAAAAACACCCCAAAAAAAGAACGGGACCACCCCAAAAACAGAAGAAAACCCTACAAAAACAGAAGAATTACCCCAACACCATAGATTCACGACCAAAACTCACCCGATGTTCTCCAAAACCCACAATTTACACTTTTTCACCATGATGACCAACGAGAACCCAACAAAACCCAACGGAGACCCCAAAACACGTCAAAAACACCGCAAACAAGAATGGGATCACCCCCAAAACTGGAAGAAAATTCCCAAAAAACAAGGATCCAATCCCAAAACAACCCTAAACCTACCTGATGTTCTCCAAATCCCAAAGTCCACTCTCAACCACCATAAAACCCATTAGGAACTGAACAAAACGCAACGGAAACCACAAAACACCTCAAAAACACCCCAAAAGCGAACCGGATCAGAAGAAAATACATGATTTAACCCCCCAAAAAAACCTTAAACCTACCTGATGTTCTCCTAAATGTACAATCCACTCCCAACCACCATAAAACCCATTAGGAACTGAACAAAACGCAACGGAAACCCCAAAACACGTCAAAAACACCTCAAAAAAGAATTGGATCAGAAGAAAAAACACAAAAAACTATGAATTTCCACCCAAAACCACCCTAAACTCACCTAATCTTCTTCAAAACCCACTATCAATTCCCATTTACCTTAACGACCAACGAAAACCCAACAAAAAACCAACGGAGATTCCCAAAAAAGTCAAAAACTCCCCAAACAAGAACGGGATAACCTCTAAAAACGAAAGAAAACACCAAAAAACATAGATCCACCCCAAAACCACCCTAAACATACCTGATGTTCTCCAAAACCCACAATTTACACTTTTCCACCATGATGACCACGGAAAACCCAACAAAACCCAACAGAGACCCCAAAACACGTCAAAATCACCCCAAACAAGAACGGGATCACCAATAAAACTGGGAGAAAATCACCCAAAACCATAGGTCCACCCCAAAACCACCCTAAACCTACCTCATGTTCTCCAGAACCCACAATTTACCCTTTTCCGACATGGTGACCACGGAAAACACAACGAAACAAAACAGAGACCCCAAAACACGTCAAAAACACCCCAAAAAAGAACTGGATCAGAAGACAAAAACCCAAAAACGATGAATTTCCCCCCAAAACCACCCTAAACTCACCTGACCTTCTTCAAAACCCACAAGCCACTCCCATTTACCTTAACGACTAACGAGAACCAAACGAAAACTAACGGAGACCCCAAAACAAGTCAAACAAAAACCAAACAAGAACGGGATAACCCCTAAAAGCGAAAGAAAACCCCAAAAAGCATAGATCAACACCAAAACCACCCTAAACCTACCTGATGTTCTCCAAAACCCACGATTTACACTTTTTCACCATGATGACCAACAAGAACCCAACAAAACCCAACGGAGATAACAAAACATGTCAAAAACACCCCAAAAAAGAACAGGACCACCCCAAAAACAGAAGAAAACCCTACAAAAACAGAAGAATTACCCCAACACCATAGATTCACAACCAAAACTCACCTGATGTTCTCCAAAACCCACAATTTACACTTTTTCACCATGATGACCAACGAGAACCCAACAAAACACAACGGAGACCCCAAAACACGTCAAAAACACCCCAAAAAAGAATAGGATCACCCCAAACACAGAAGAAAATCCTAATACCATGAATCCACCCCAAAAGTCCCCCTAAACCTACCTGAAGTTCTCCAAAACCCACAATTTACACTTTTCCACCATGATGACCACGGAAAACCCAACAAAACCCAACGGAGACCCCAAAACACGTCAAAAACACCCCAAACAAGAATGGGATCACCCCCAAAACTGGAAGAAAATTCCCAAAAAACACGGATCCAATCCCAAAACAACCCTAAACCTACCTGATGTTCTCCAAATCCCAAAGTCCACTCCCAACCACCATAAAACCCATTAGGAACTGAACAAAACGCAACGGAAACCACAAAACACCTCAAAAACACCCCAAAAGCGAACCGGATCAGAAGAAAATACATGATTTAACCCCCCAAAAAAACCTTAAACCTACCTGATGTTCTCCTAAATGTACAATCCACTCCCAACCACCATAAAACCCATTAGGAACTGAACAAAACGCAACGGAAACCCCAAAACACGTCAAAAACACCTCAAAAAAGAATTGGATCAGAAGAAAAAACACAAAAAACTATGAATTTCCACCCAAAACCACCCTAAACTCACCTAATCTTCTTCAAAACCCACTATCAATTCCCATTTAACTTAACGACCAACGAGAACCCAACAAAAACCAATGGAGATTCCCAAAAAAGTCAAAAACTCCCCAAACAAGAACGGGATAACCTCTAAAAACGAAAGAAAACACCAAAAAACATAGATCCACCCCAAAACCACCCTAAACCTACCTCATGTTCTCCAGAACCCACAATTTACCCTTTTCCGACATGGTGACCACGGAAAACACAACGAAACAAAACAGAGACCCCAAAACACGTCAAAAACACCCCAAAAAAGAACTGGATCAGAAGACAAAAACCCAAAAACGATGAATTTCCCCCCAAAACCACCCTAAACTCACCTGACCTTCTTCAAAACCCACAAGCCACTCCCATTTACCTTAACGACTAACGAGAACCAAACGAAAACTAACGGAGACCCCAAAACAAGTCAAACAAAAACCAAACAAGAACGGGATAACCCCTAAAAGCGAAAGAAAACCCCAAAAAGCATAGATCAACACCAAAACCACCCTAAACCTACCTGATGTTCTCCAAAACCCACGATTTACACTTTTTCACCATGATGACCAACAAGAACCCAACAAAACCCAACGGAGATAACAAAACATGTCAAAAACACCCCAAAAAAAGAACGGGACCACCCCAAAAACAGAAGAAAACCCTACAAAAACAGAAGAATTACCCCAACACCATAGATTCACGACCAAAACTCACCCGATGTTCTCCAAAACCCACAATTTACACTTTTCCACCATGATGACCAACGAGAACCCAACAAAACACAACGGAGACCCCAAAACACGTCAAAAACACCCCAAACAAGAATGGGATCACCCCCAAAACTGGAAGAAAATTCCCAAAAAACAAGGATCCAATCCCAAAACAACCCTAAACCTACCTGATGTTCTCCAAATCCCAAAGGCCACTCTCAACCACCATAAAACCCATTAGGAACTGAACAAAACGCAACGGAAACCACAAAACACCTCAAAAACACCCCAAAAGCGAACCGGATCAGAAGAAAATACATGATTTAACCCCCCAAAAAAACCTTAAACCTACCTGATGTTCTCCTAAATGTACAATCCACTCCCAACCACCATAAAACCCATTAGGAACTGAACAAAACGCAACGGAAACCCCAAAACACGTCAAAAACACCTCAAAAAAGAATTGGATCAGAAGAAAAAACACAAAAAACTATGAATTTCCACCCAAAACCACCCTAAACTCACCTAATCTTCTTCAAAACCCACTATCAATTCCCATTTACCTTAACGACCAACGAAAACCCAACAAAAAACCAACGGAGATTCCCAAAAAAGTCAAAAACTCCCCAAACAAGAACGGGATAACCTCTAAAAACGAAAGAAAACACCAAAAAACATAGATCCACCCCAAAACCACCCTAAACCTACCTGATGTTCTCCAAAACCCACAATTTACACTTTTCCACCATGATGACCACGGAAAACCCAACAAAACCCAACAGAGACCCCAAAACACGTCAAAATCACCCCAAACAAGAACGGGATCACCAATAAAACTGGGAGAAAATCACCCAAAACCATAGGTCCACCCCAAAACCACCCTAAACCTACCTCATGTTCTCCAGAACCCACAATTTACCCTTTTCCGACATGGTGACCACGGAAAACACAACGAAACAAAACAGAGACCCCAAAACACGTCAAAAACACCCCAAAAAAGAACTGGATCAGAAGACAAAAACCCAAAAACGATGAATTTCCCCCCAAAACCACCCTAAACTCACCTGACCTTCTTCAAAACCCACAAGCCACTCCCATTTACCTTAACGACTAACGAGAACCAAACGAAAACTAACGGAGACCCCAAAACAAGTCAAACAAAAACCAAACAAGAACGGGATAACCCCTAAAAGCGAAAGAAAACCCCAAAAAGCATAGATCAACACCAAAACCACCCTAAACCTACCTGATGTTCTCCAAAACCCACGATTTACACTTTTTCACCATGATGACCAACAAGAACCCAACAAAACCCAACGGAGATAACAAAACATGTCAAAAACACCCCAAAAAAGAACAGGACCACCCCAAAAACAGAAGAAAACCCTACAAAAACAGAAGAATTACCCCAACACCATAGATTCACGACCAAAACTCACCTGATGTTCTCCAAAACCCACAATTTACACTTTTTCACCATGATGACCAACGAGAACCCAACAAAACCCAACGGAGACCCCAAAACACGTCAAAAACACCCCAAAAAAGAATAGGATCACCCCAAACACAGAAGAAAATCCTAATACCATGAATCCACCCCAAAAGTCCCCCTAAACCTACCTGAAGTTCTCCAAAACCCACAATTTACACTTTTCCACCATGATGACCACGGAAAACCCAACAAAACCCAACGGAGACCCCAAAACACGTCAAAAACACCCCAAACAAGAATGGGATCACCCCCAAAACTGGAAGAAAATTCCCAAAAAACACGGATCCAATCCCAAAACAACCCTAAACCTACCTGATGTTCTCCAAATCCCAAAGTCCACTCCCAACCACCATAAAACCCATTAGGAACTGAACAAAACGCAACGGAAACCACAAAACACCTCAAAAACACCCCAAAAGCGAACCGGATCAGAAGAAAATACATGATTTAACCCCCCAAAAAAACCTTAAACCTACCTGATGTTCTCCTAAATGTACAATCCACTCCCAACCACCATAAAACCCATTAGGAACTGAACAAAACGCAACGGAAACCCCAAAACACGTCAAAAACACCTCAAAAAAGAATTGGATCAGAAGAAAAAACACAAAAAACTATGAATTTCCACCCAAAACCACCCTAAACTCACCTAATCTTCTTCAAAACCCACTATCAATTCCCATTTAACTTAACGACCAACGAGAACCCAACAAAAACCAATGGAGATTCCCAAAAAAGTCAAAAACTCCCCAAACAAGAACGGGATAACCTCTAAAAACGAAAGAAAACACCAAAAAACATAGATCCACCCCAAAACCACCCTAAACCTACCTCATGTTCTCCAGAACCCACAATTTACCCTTTTCCGACATGGTGACCACGGAAAACACAACGAAACAAAACAGAGACCCCAAAACACGTCAAAAACACCCCAAAAAAGAACTGGATCAGAAGACAAAAACCCAAAAACGATGAATTTCCCCCCAAAACCACCCTAAACTCACCTGACCTTCTTCAAAACCCACAAGCCACTCCCATTTACCTTAACGACTAACGAGAACCAAACGAAAACTAACGGAGACCCCAAAACAAGTCAAACAAAAACCAAACAAGAACGGGATAACCCCTAAAAGCGAAAGAAAACCCCAAAAAGCATAGATCAACACCAAAACCACCCTAAACCTACCTGATGTTCTCCAAAACCCACGATTTACACTTTTTCACCATGATGACCAACAAGAACCCAACAAAACCCAACGGAGATAACAAAACATGTCAAAAACACCCCAAAAAAAGAACGGGACCACCCCAAAAACAGAAGAAAACCCTACAAAAACAGAAGAATTACCCCAACACCATAGATTCACGACCAAAACTCACCCGATGTTCTCCAAAACCCACAATTTACACTTTTTCACCATGATGACCAACGAGAACCCAACAAAACCCAACGGAGACCCCAAAACACGTCAAAAACACCGCAAACAAGAATGGGATCACCCCCAAAACTGGAAGAAAATTCCCAAAAAACAAGGATCCAATCCCAAAACAACCCTAAACCTACCTGATGTTCTCCAAATCCCAAAGTCCACTCTCAACCACCATAAAACCCATTAGGAACTGAACAAAACGCAACGGAAACCACAAAACACCTCAAAAACACCCCAAAAGCGAACCGGATCAGAAGAAAATACATGATTTAACCCCCCAAAAAAACCTTAAACCTACCTGATGTTCTCCTAAATGTACAATCCACTCCCAACCACCATAAAACCCATTAGGAACTGAACAAAACGCAACGGAAACCCCAAAACACGTCAAAAACACCTCAAAAAAGAATTGGATCAGAAGAAAAAACACAAAAAACTATGAATTTCCACCCAAAACCACCCTAAACTCACCTAATCTTCTTCAAAACCCACTATCAATTCCCATTTAACTTAACGACCAACGAAAACCCAACAAAAAACCAACGGAGATTCCCAAAAAAGTCAAAAACTCCCCAAACAAGAACGGGATAACCTCTAAAAACGAAAGAAAACACCAAAAAACATAGATCCACCCCAAAACCACCCTAAACCTACCTGATGTTCTCCAAAACCCACAATTTACACTTTTCCACCATGATGACCACGGAAAACCCAACAAAACCCAACAGAGACCCCAAAACACGTCAAAATCACCCCAAACAAGAACGGGATCACCAATAAAACTGGGAGAAAATCACCCAAAACCATAGGTCCACCCCAAAACCACCCTAAACCTACCTCATGTTCTCCAGAACCCACAATTTACCCTTTTCCGACATGGTGACCACGGAAAACACAACGAAACAAAACAGAGACCCCAAAACACGTCAAAAACACCCCAAAAAAGAACTGGATCAGAAGACAAAAACCCAAAAACGATGAATTTCCCCCCAAAACCACCCTAAACTCACCTGACCTTCTTCAAAACCCACAAGCCACTCCCATTTACCTTAACGACTAACGAGAACCAAACGAAAACTAACGGAGACCCCAAAACAAGTCAAACAAAAACCAAACAAGAACGGGATAACCCCTAAAAGCGAAAGAAAACCCCAAAAAGCATAGATCAACACCAAAACCACCCTAAACCTACCTGATGTTCTCCAAAACCCACGATTTACACTTTTTCACCATGATGACCAACAAGAACCCAACAAAACCCAACGGAGATAACAAAACATGTCAAAAACACCCCAAAAAAGAACAGGACCACCCCAAAAACAGAAGAAAACCCTACAAAAACAGAAGAATTACCCCAACACCATAGATTCACGACCAAAACTCACCTGATGTTCTCCAAAACCCACAATTTACACTTTTTCACCATGATGACCAACGAGAACCCAACAAAACACAACGGAGACCCCAAAACACGTCAAAAACACCCCAAAAAAGAATAGGATCACCCCAAACACAGAAGAAAATCCTAATACCATGAATCCACCCCAAAAGTCCCCCTAAACCTACCTGAAGTTCTCCAAAACCCACAATTTACACTTTTCCACCATGATGACCACGGAAAACCCAACAAAACCCAACGGAGACCCCAAAACACGTCAAAAACACCCCAAACAAGAATGGGATCACCCCCAAAACTGGAAGAAAATTCCCAAAAAACACGGATCCAATCCCAAAACAACCCTAAACCTACCTGATGTTCTCCAAATCCCAAAGTCCACTCCCAACCACCATAAAACCCATTAGGAACTGAACAAAACGCAACGGAAACCACAAAACACCTCAAAAACACCCCAAAAGCGAACCGGATCAGAAGAAAATACATGATTTAACCCCCCAAAAAAACCTTAAACCTACCTGATGTTCTCCTAAATGTACAATCCACTCCCAACCACCATAAAACCCATTAGGAACTGAACAAAACGCAACGGAAACCCCAAAACACGTCAAAAACACCTCAAAAAAGAATTGGATCAGAAGAAAAAACACAAAAAACTATGAATTTCCACCCAAAACCACCCTAAACTCACCTAATCTTCTTCAAAACCCACTATCAATTCCCATTTAACTTAACGACCAACGAGAACCCAACAAAAACCAATGGAGATTCCCAAAAAAGTCAAAAACTCCCCAAACAAGAACGGGATAACCTCTAAAAACGAAAGAAAACACCAAAAAACATAGATCCACCCCAAAACCACCCTAAACCTACCTCATGTTCTCCAGAACCCACAATTTACCCTTTTCCGACATGGTGACCACGGAAAACACAACGAAACAAAACAGAGACCCCAAAACACGTCAAAAACACCCCAAAAAAGAACTGGATCAGAAGACAAAAACCCAAAAACGATGAATTTCCCCCCAAAACCACCCTAAACTCACCTGACCTTCTTCAAAACCCACAAGCCACTCCCATTTACCTTAACGACTAACGAGAACCAAACGAAAACTAACGGAGACCCCAAAACAAGTCAAACAAAAACCAAACAAGAACGGGATAACCCCTAAAAGCGAAGGAAAACCCCAAAAAGCATAGATCAACACCAAAACCACCCTAAACCTACCTGATGTTCTCCAAAACCCACGATTTACACTTTTTCACCATGATGACCAACAAGAACCCAACAAAACCCAACGGAGATAACAAAACATGTCAAAAACACCCCAAAAAAGAACGGGACCACCCCAAAAACAGAAGAAAACCCTACAAAAACAGAAGAATTACCCCAACACCATAGATTCACGACCAAAAAAAACTTAAACTCACCCGATGTTCTCCAAAACCCACAATTTACACTTTTTCACCATGATGACCAACGAGAACCCAACAAAACCCAACGGAGACCCCAAAACACGGTAAAAACACCCCCCAAAAAAAACAGGATCACCCCAAAAACAGAAGAAAATCCAAATACCATGAATCCACCCCAAAAGTCCCCCTAAACCTACCTGAAGTTCTCCAAAACCCACAATTTACACTTTTCCACCATGATGACCACGGAAAACCCAACAAAACCCAACGGAGACCCCAAAACACGTCAAAAACACCCCAAACAAGAATGGGATCACCCCCAAAACTGGAAGAAAATTCCCAAAAAACACGGATCCAATCCCAAAACAACCCTAAACCTACCTGATGTTCTCCAAATCCCAAAGTCCACTCCCAACCACCATAAAACCCATTAGGAACTGAACAAAACGCAACGGAAACCACAAAACACCTCAAAAACACCCCAAAAGCGAACCGGATCAGAAGAAAATACATGATTTAACCCCCCAAAAAAACCTTAAACCTACCTGATGTTCTCCTAAATGTACAATCCACTCCCAACCACCATAAAACCCATTAGGAACTGAACAAAACGCAACGGAAACCCCAAAACACGTCAAAAACACCTCAAAAAAGAATTGGATCAGAAGAAAAAACACAAAAAACTATGAATTTCCACCCAAAACCACCCTAAACTCACCTAATCTTCTTCAAAACCCACTGTCAATTCCCATTTAACTTAATGACCAACGAGAACCCAACAAAAACCAATGGAGATTCCCAAAAAAGTCAAAAACTCCCCAAACAAGAACGGGATAACCTCTAAAAACGAAAGAAAACACCAAAAAACATAGATCCACCCCAAAACCACCCTAAACCTACCTCATGTTCTCCAGAACCCACAATTTACCCTTTTCCGACATGGTGACCACGGAAAACACAACGAAACAAAACAGAGACCCCAAAACACGTCAAAAACACCCCAAAAAAGAACTGGATCAGAAGACAAAAACCCAAAAACGATGAATTTCCCCCCAAAACCACCCTAAACTCACCTGACCTTCTTCAAAACCCACAAGCCACTCCCATTTACCTTAACGACTAACGAGAACCAAACGAAAACTAACGGAGACCCCAAAACAAGTCAAACAAAAACCAAACAAGAACGGGATAACCCCTAAAAGCGAAAGAAAACCCCAAAAAGCATAGATCAACACCAAAACCACCCTAAACCTACCTGATGTTCTCCAAAACCCACGATTTACACTTTTTCACCATGATGACCAACAAGAACCCAACAAAACCCAACGGAGATAACAAAACATGTCAAAAACACCCCAAAAAAGAACGGGACCACCCCAAAAACAGAAGAAAACCCTACAAAAACAGAAGAATTACCCCAACACCATAGATTCACAACCAAAACTCACCTGATGTTCTCCAAAACCCACAATTTACACTTTTTCACCATGATGACCAACGAGAACCCAACAAAACACAACGGAGACCCCAAAACACGTCAAAAACACCCCAAAAAAGAATAGGATCACCCCAAACACAGAAGAAAATCCTAATACCATGAATCCACCCCAAAAGTCCCCCTAAACCTACCTGAAGTTCTCCAAAACCCACAATTTACACTTTTCCACCATGATGACCACGGAAAACCCAACAAAACCCAACGGAGACCCCAAAACACGTCAAAAACACCCCAAACAAGAATGGGATCACCCCCAAAACTGGAAGAAAATTCCCAAAAAACACGGATCCAATCCCAAAACAACCCTAAACCTACCTGATGTTCTCCAAATCCCAAAGTCCACTCCCAACCACCATAAAACCCATTAGGAACTGAACAAAACGCAACGGAAACCACAAAACACCTCAAAAACACCCCAAAAGCGAACCGGATCAGAAGAAAATACATGATTTAACCCCCCAAAAAAACCTTAAACCTACCTGATGTTCTCCTAAATGTACAATCCACTCCCAACCACCATAAAACCCATTAGGAACTGAACAAAACGCAACGGAAACCCCAAAACACGTCAAAAACACCTCAAAAAAGAATTGGATCAGAAGAAAAAACACAAAAAACTATGAATTTCCACCCAAAACCACCCTAAACTCACCTAATCTTCTTCAAAACCCACTGTCAATTCCCATTTAACTTAATGACCAACGAGAACCCAACAAAAACCAATGGAGATTCCCAAAAAAGTCAAAAACTCCCCAAACAAGAACGGGATAACCTCTAAAAACGAAAGAAAACACCAAAAAACATAGATCCACCCCAAAACCACCCTAAACCTACCTCATGTTCTCCAGAACCCACAATTTACCCTTTTCCGACATGGTGACCACGGAAAACACAACGAAACAAAACAGAGACCCCAAAACACGTCAAAAACACCCCAAAAAAGAACTGGATCAGAAGACAAAAACCCAAAAACGATGAATTTCCCCCCAAAACCACCCTAAACTCACCTGACCTTCTTCAAAACCCACAAGCCACTCCCATTTACCTTAACGACTAACGAGAACCAAACGAAAACTAACGGAGACCCCAAAACAAGTCAAACAAAAACCAAACAAGAACGGGATAACCCCTAAAAGCGAAAGAAAACCCCAAAAAGCATAGATCAACACCAAAACCACCCTAAACCTACCTGATGTTCTCCAAAACCCACGATTTACACTTTTTCACCATGATGACCAACAAGAACCCAACAAAACCCAACGGAGATAACAAAACATGTCAAAAACACCCCAAAAAAAGAACGGGACCACCCCAAAAACAGAAGAAAACCCTACAAAAACAGAAGAATTACCCCAACACCATAGATTCACGACCAAAACTCACCCGATGTTCTCCAAAACCCACAATTTACACTTTTTCACCATGATGACCAACGAGAACCCAACAAAACCCAACGGAGACCCCAAAACACGTCAAAAACACCCCAAACAAGAATGGGATCACCCCCAAAACTGGAAGAAAATTCCCAAAAAACAAGGATCCAATCCCAAAACAACCCTAAACCTACCTGATGTTCTCCAAATCCCAAAGTCCACTCTCAACCACCATAAAACCCATTAGGAACTGAACAAAACGCAACGGAAACCACAAAACACCTCAAAAACACCCCAAAAGCGAACCGGATCAGAAGAAAATACATGATTTAACCCCCCAAAAAAACCTTAAACCTACCTGATGTTCTCCTAAATGTACAATCCACTCCCAACCACCATAAAACCCATTAGGAACTGAACAAAACGCAACGGAAACCCCAAAACACGTCAAAAACACCTCAAAAAAGAATTGGATCAGAAGAAAAAACACAAAAAACTATGAATTTCCACCCAAAACCACCCTAAACTCACCTAATCTTCTTCAAAACCCACTATCAATTCCCATTTAACTTAACGACCAACGAGAACCCAACAAAAACCAATGGAGATTCCCAAAAAAGTCAAAAACTCCCCAAACAAGAACGGGATAACCTCTAAAAACGAAAGAAAACACCAAAAAACATAGATCCACCCCAAAACCACCCTAAACCTACCTCATGTTCTCCAGAACCCACAATTTACCCTTTTCCGACATGGTGACCACGGAAAACACAACGAAACAAAACAGAGACCCCAAAACACGTCAAAAACACCCCAAAAAAGAACTGGATCAGAAGACAAAAACCCAAAAACGATGAATTTCCCCCCAAAACCACCCTAAACTCACCTGACCTTCTTCAAAACCCACAAGCCACTCCCATTTACCTTAACGACTAACGAGAACCAAACGAAAACTAACGGAGACCCCAAAACAAGTCAAACAAAAACCAAACAAGAACGGGATAACCCCTAAAAGCGAAAGAAAACCCCAAAAAGCATAGATCAACACCAAAACCACCCTAAACCTACCTGATGTTCTCCAAAACCCACGATTTACACTTTTTCACCATGATGACCAACAAGAACCCAACAAAACCCAACGGAGATAACAAAACATGTCAAAAACACCCCAAAAAAGAACGGGACCACCCCAAAAACAGAAGAAAACCCTACAAAAACAGAAGAATTACCCCAACACCATAGATTCACGACCAAAAAAAACTTAAACTCACCTGATGTTCTCCAAAACCCACAATTTACACTTTTTCACCATGATGACCAACGAGAACCCAACAAAACACAACGGAGACCCCAAAACACGGTAAAAACACCCCCAAAAAAAACCAGGATCACCCCAAAAAACAGAAGAAAATCCAAATACCATGAATCCACCCCAAAAGTCCCCCTAAACCTACCTGAAGTTCTCCAAAACCCACAATTTACACTTTTCCACCATGATGACCACGGAAAACCCAACAAAACCCAACGGAGACCCCAAAACACGTCAAAAACACCCCAAACAAGAATGGGATCACCCCCAAAACTGGAAGAAAATTCCCAAAAAACACGGATCCAATCCCAAAACAACCCTAAACCTACCTGATGTTCTCCAAATCCCAAAGTCCACTCCCAACCACCATAAAACCCATTAGGAACTGAACAAAACGCAACGGAAACCACAAAACACCTCAAAAACACCCCAAAAGCGAACCGGATCAGAAGAAAATACATGATTTAACCCCCCAAAAAAACCTTAAACCTACCTGATGTTCTCCTAAATGTACAATCCACTCCCAACCACCATAAAACCCATTAGGAACTGAACAAAACGCAACGGAAACCCCAAAACACGTCAAAAACACCTCAAAAAAGAATTGGATCAGAAGAAAAAACACAAAAAACTATGAATTTCCACCCAAAACCACCCTAAACTCACCTAATCTTCTTCAAAACCCACTATCAATTCCCATTTAACTTAACGACCAACGAGAACCCAACAAAAACCAATGGAGATTCCCAAAAAAGTCAAAAACTCCCCAAACAAGAACGGGATAACCTCTAAAAACGAAAGAAAACACCAAAAAACATAGATCCACCCCAAAACCACCCTAAACCTACCTCATGTTCTCCAGAACCCACAATTTACCCTTTTCCGACATGGTGACCACGGAAAACACAACGAAACAAAACAGAGACCCCAAAACACGTCAAAAACACCCCAAAAAAGAACTGGATCAGAAGACAAAAACCCAAAAACGATGAATTTCCCCCCAAAACCACCCTAAACTCACCTGACCTTCTTCAAAACCCACAAGCCACTCCCATTTACCTTAACGACTAACGAGAACCAAACGAAAACTAACGGAGACCCCAAAACAAGTCAAACAAAAACCAAACAAGAACGGGATAACCCCTAAAAGCGAAAGAAAACCCCAAAAAGCATAGATCAACACCAAAACCACCCTAAACCTACCTGATGTTCTCCAAAACCCACGATTTACACTTTTTCACCATGATGACCAACAAGAACCCAACAAAACCCAACGGAGATAACAAAACATGTCAAAAACACCCCAAAAAAAGAACGGGACCACCCCAAAAACAGAAGAAAACCCTACAAAAACAGAAGAATTACCCCAACACCATAGATTCACGACCAAAACTCACCTGATGTTCTCCAAAACCCACAATTTACACTTTTTCACCATGATGACCAACGAGAACCCAACAAAACCCAACGGAGACCCCAAAACACGTCAAAAACACCCCAAAAAAGAATAGGATCACCCCAAACACAGAAGAAAATCCTAATACCATGAATCCACCCCAAAAGTCCCCCTAAACCTACCTGAAGTTCTCCAAAACCCACAATTTACACTTTTCCACCATGATGACCACGGAAAACCCAACAAAACCCAACGGAGACCCCAAAACACGTCAAAAACACCCCAAACAAGAATGGGATCACCCCCAAAACTGGAAGAAAATTCCCAAAAAACACGGATCCAATCCCAAAACAACCCTAAACCTACCTGATGTTCTCCAAATCCCAAAGTCCACTCCCAACCACCATAAAACCCATTAGGAACTGAACAAAACGCAACGGAAACCACAAAACACCTCAAAAACACCCCAAAAGCGAACCGGATCAGAAGAAAATACATGATTTAACCCCCCAAAAAAACCTTAAACCTACCTGATGTTCTCCTAAATGTACAATCCACTCCCAACCACCATAAAACCCATTAGGAACTGAACAAAACGCAACGGAAACCCCAAAACACGTCAAAAACACCTCAAAAAAGAATTGGATCAGAAGAAAAAACACAAAAAACTATGAATTTCCACCCAAAACCACCCTAAACTCACCTAATCTTCTTCAAAACCCACTATCAATTCCCATTTAACTTAACGACCAACGAGAACCCAACAAAAACCAATGGAGATTCCCAAAAAAGTCAAAAACTCCCCAAACAAGAACGGGATAACCTCTAAAAACGAAAGAAAACACCAAAAAACATAGATCCACCCCAAAACCACCCTAAACCTACCTCATGTTCTCCAGAACCCACAATTTACCCTTTTCCGACATGGTGACCACGGAAAACACAACGAAACAAAACAGAGACCCCAAAACACGTCAAAAACACCCCAAAAAAGAACTGGATCAGAAGACAAAAACCCAAAAACGATGAATTTCCCCCCAAAACCACCCTAAACTCACCTGACCTTCTTCAAAACCCACAAGCCACTCCCATTTACCTTAACGACTAACGAGAACCAAACGAAAACTAACGGAGACCCCAAAACAAGTCAAACAAAAACCAAACAAGAACGGGATAACCCCTAAAAGCGAAAGAAAACCCCAAAAAGCATAGATCAACACCAAAACCACCCTAAACCTACCTGATGTTCTCCAAAACCCACGATTTACACTTTTTCACCATGATGACCAACAAGAACCCAACAAAACCCAACGGAGATAACAAAACATGTCAAAAACACCCCAAAAAAAGAACGGGACCACCCCAAAAACAGAAGAAAACCCTACAAAAACAGAAGAATTACCCCAACACCATAGATTCACGACCAAAACTCACCTGATGTTCTCCAAAACCCACAATTTACACTTTTTCACCATGATGACCAACGAGAACCCAACAAAACCCAACGGAGACCCCAAAACACGTCAAAAACACCCCAAAAAAGAATAGGATCACCCCAAACACAGAAGAAAATCCTAATACCATGAATCCACCCCAAAAGTCCCCCTAAACCTACCTGAAGTTCTCCAAAACCCACAATTTACACTTTTCCACCATGATGACCACGGAAAACCCAACAAAACCCAACGGAGACCCCAAAACACGTCAAAAACACCCCAAACAAGAATGGGATCACCCCCAAAACTGGAAGAAAATTCCCAAAAAACACGGATCCAATCCCAAAACAACCCTAAACCTACCTGATGTTCTCCAAATCCCAAAGTCCACTCCCAACCACCATAAAACCCATTAGGAACTGAACAAAACGCAACGGAAACCACAAAACACCTCAAAAACACCCCAAAAGCGAACCGGATCAGAAGAAAATACATGATTTAACCCCCCAAAAAAACCTTAAACCTACCTGATGTTCTCCTAAATGTACAATCCACTCCCAACCACCATAAAACCCATTAGGAACTGAACAAAACGCAACGGAAACCCCAAAACACGTCAAAAACACCTCAAAAAAGAATTGGATCAGAAGAAAAAACACAAAAAACTATGAATTTCCACCCAAAACCACCCTAAACTCACCTAATCTTCTTCAAAACCCACTATCAATTCCCATTTAACTTAACGACCAACGAGAACCCAACAAAAACCAATGGAGATTCCCAAAAAAGTCAAAAACTCCCCAAACAAGAACGGGATAACCTCTAAAAACGAAAGAAAACACCAAAAAACATAGATCCACCCCAAAACCACCCTAAACCTACCTCATGTTCTCCAGAACCCACAATTTACCCTTTTCCGACATGGTGACCACGGAAAACACAACGAAACAAAACAGAGACCCCAAAACACGTCAAAAACACCCCAAAAAAGAACTGGATCAGAAGACAAAAACCCAAAAACGATGAATTTCCCCCCAAAACCACCCTAAACTCACCTGACCTTCTTCAAAACCCACAAGCCACTCCCATTTACCTTAACGACTAACGAGAACCAAACGAAAACTAACGGAGACCCCAAAACAAGTCAAACAAAAACCAAACAAGAACGGGATAACCCCTAAAAGCGAAAGAAAACCCCAAAAAGCATAGATCAACACCAAAACCACCCTAAACCTACCTGATGTTCTCCAAAACCCACGATTTACACTTTTTCACCATGATGACCAACAAGAACCCAACAAAACCCAACGGAGATAACAAAACATGTCAAAAACACCCCAAAAAAAGAACGGGACCACCCCAAAAACAGAAGAAAACCCTACAAAAACAGAAGAATTACCCCAACACCATAGATTCACGACCAAAACTCACCTGATGTTCTCCAAAACCCACAATTTACACTTTTTCACCATGATGACCAACGAGAACCCAACAAAACCCAACGGAGACCCCAAAACACGTCAAAAACACCCCAAAAAAGAATAGGATCACCCCAAACACAGAAGAAAATCCTAATACCATGAATCCACCCCAAAAGTCCCCCTAAACCTACCTGAAGTTCTCCAAAACCCACAATTTACACTTTTCCACCATGATGACCACGGAAAACCCAACAAAACCCAACGGAGACCCCAAAACACGTCAAAAACACCCCAAACAAGAATGGGATCACCCCCAAAACTGGAAGAAAATTCCCAAAAAACACGGATCCAATCCCAAAACAACCCTAAACCTACCTGATGTTCTCCAAATCCCAAAGTCCACTCCCAACCACCATAAAACCCATTAGGAACTGAACAAAACGCAACGGAAACCACAAAACACCTCAAAAACACCCCAAAAGCGAACCGGATCAGAAGAAAATACATGATTTAACCCCCCAAAAAAACCTTAAACCTACCTGATGTTCTCCTAAATGTACAATCCACTCCCAACCACCATAAAACCCATTAGGAACTGAACAAAACGCAACGGAAACCCCAAAACACGTCAAAAACACCTCAAAAAAGAATTGGATCAGAAGAAAAAACACAAAAAACTATGAATTTCCACCCAAAACCACCCTAAACTCACCTAATCTTCTTCAAAACCCACTATCAATTCCCATTTAACTTAATGACCAACGAGAACCCAACAAAAACCAATGGAGATTCCCAAAAAAGTCAAAAACTCCCCAAACAAGAACGGGATAACCTCTAAAAACGAAAGAAAACACCAAAAAACATAGATCCACCCCAAAACCACCCTAAACCTACCTCATGTTCTCCAGAACCCACAATTTACCCTTTTCCGACATGGTGACCACGGAAAACACAACGAAACAAAACAGAGACCCCAAAACACGTCAAAAACACCCCAAAAAAGAACTGGATCAGAAGACAAAAACCCAAAAACGATGAATTTCCCCCCAAAACCACCCTAAACTCACCTGACCTTCTTCAAAACCCACAAGCCACTCCCATTTACCTTAACGACTAACGAGAACCAAACGAAAACTAACGGAGACCCCAAAACAAGTCAAACAAAAACCAAACAAGAACGGGATAACCCCTAAAAGCGAAAGAAAACCCCAAAAAGCATAGATCAACACCAAAACCACCCTAAACCTACCTGATGTTCTCCAAAACCCACGATTTACACTTTTTCACCATGATGACCAACAAGAACCCAACAAAACCCAACGGAGATAACAAAACATGTCAAAAACACCCCAAAAAAGAACGGGACCACCCCAAAAACAGAAGAAAACCCTACAAAAACAGAAGAATTACCCCAACACCATAGATTCACGACCAAAAAAAACTTAAACTCACCTGATGTTCTCCAAAACCCACAATTTACACTTTTTCACCATGATGACCAACGAGAACCCAACAAAACACAACGGAGACCCCAAAACACGGTAAAAACACCCCCAAAAAAAACCAGGATCACCCCAAAAAACAGAAGAAAATCCAAATACCATGAATCCACCCCAAAAGTCCCCCTAAACCTACCTGAAGTTCTCCAAAACCCACAATTTACACTTTTCCACCATGATGACCACGGAAAACCCAACAAAACCCAACGGAGACCCCAAAACACGTCAAAAACACCCCAAACAAGAATGGGATCACCCCCAAAACTGGAAGAAAATTCCCAAAAAACACGGATCCAATCCCAAAACAACCCTAAACCTACCTGATGTTCTCCAAATCCCAAAGTCCACTCCCAACCACCATAAAACCCATTAGGAACTGAACAAAACGCAACGGAAACCACAAAACACCTCAAAAACACCCCAAAAGCGAACCGGATCAGAAGAAAATACATGATTTAACCCCCCAAAAAAACCTTAAACCTACCTGATGTTCTCCTAAATGTACAATCCACTCCCAACCACCATAAAACCCATTAGGAACTGAACAAAACGCAACGGAAACCCCAAAACACGTCAAAAACACCTCAAAAAAGAATTGGATCAGAAGAAAAAACACAAAAAACTATGAATTTCCACCCAAAACCACCCTAAACTCACCTAATCTTCTTCAAAACCCACTATCAATTCCCATTTAACTTAACGACCAACGAGAACCCAACAAAAACCAATGGAGATTCCCAAAAAAGTCAAAAACTCCCCAAACAAGAACGGGATAACCTCTAAAAACGAAAGAAAACACCAAAAAACATAGATCCACCCCAAAACCACCCTAAACCTACCTCATGTTCTCCAGAACCCACAATTTACCCTTTTCCGACATGGTGACCACGGAAAACACAACGAAACAAAACAGAGACCCCAAAACACGTCAAAAACACCCCAAAAAAGAACTGGATCGGAAGACAAAAACCCAAAAACGATGAATTTCCCCCCAAAACCACCCTAAACTCACCTGACCTTCTTCAAAACCCTCAAGCCACTCCCATTTACCTTAACGACTAACGAGAACCAAACGAAAACTAACGGAGACCCCAAAACAAGTCAAACAAAAACCAAACAAGAACGGGATAACCCCTAAAAGCGAAAGAAAACCCCAAAAAGCATAGATCAACACCAAAACCACCCTAAACCTACCTGATGTTCTCCAAAACCCACGATTTACACTTTTTCACCATGATGACCAACAAGAACCCAACAAAACCCAACGGAGATAACAAAACATGTCAAAAACACCCCAAAAAAGAACGGGACCACCCCAAAAACAGAAGAAAACCCTACAAAAACAGAAGAATTACCCCAACACCATAGATTCACGACCAAAAAAAACTTAAACTCACCTGATGTTCTCCAAAACCCACAATTTACACTTTTTCACCATGATGACCAACGAGAACCCAACAAAACACAACGGAGACCCCAAAACACGGTAAAAACACCCCCAAAAAAAACCAGGATCACCCCAAAAAACAGAAGAAAATCCAAATACCATGAATCCACCCCAAAAGTCCCCCTAAACCTACCTGAAGTTCTCCAAAACCCACAATTTACACTTTTCCACCATGATGACCACGGAAAACCCAACAAAACCCAACGGAGACCCCAAAACACGTCAAAAACACCCCAAACAAGAATGGGATCACCCCCAAAACTGGAAGAAAATTCCCAAAAAACACGGATCCAATCCCAAAACAACCCTAAACCTACCTGATGTTCTCCAAATCCCAAAGTCCACTCCCAACCACCATAAAACCCATTAGGAACTGAACAAAACGCAACGGAAACCACAAAACACCTCAAAAACACCCCAAAAGCGAACCGGATCAGAAGAAAATACATGATTTAACCCCCCAAAAAAACCTTAAACCTACCTGATGTTCTCCTAAATGTACAATCCACTCCCAACCACCATAAAACCCATTAGGAACTGAACAAAACGCAACGGAAACCCCAAAACACGTCAAAAACACCTCAAAAAAGAATTGGATCAGAAGAAAAAACACAAAAAACTATGAATTTCCACCCAAAACCACCCTAAACTCACCTAATCTTCTTCAAAACCCACTATCAATTCCCATTTAACTTAACGACCAACGAGAACCCAACAAAAACCAATGGAGATTCCCAAAAAAGTCAAAAACTCCCCAAACAAGAACGGGATAACCTCTAAAAACGAAAGAAAACACCAAAAAACATAGATCCACCCCAAAACCACCCTAAACCTACCTCATGTTCTCCAGAACCCACAATTTACCCTTTTCCGACATGGTGACCACGGAAAACACAACGAAACAAAACAGAGACCCCAAAACACGTCAAAAACACCCCAAAAAAGAACTGGATCAGAAGACAAAAACCCAAAAACGATGAATTTCCCCCCAAAACCACCCTAAACTCACCTGACCTTCTTCAAAACCCACAAGCCACTCCCATTTACCTTAACGACTAACGAGAACCAAACGAAAACTAACGGAGACCCCAAAACAAGTCAAACAAAAACCAAACAAGAACGGGATAACCCCTAAAAGCGAAAGAAAACCCCAAAAAGCATAGATCAACACCAAAACCACCCTAAACCTACCTGATGTTCTCCAAAACCCACGATTTACACTTTTTCACCATGATGACCAACAAGAACCCAACAAAACCCAACGGAGATAACAAAACATGTCAAAAACACCCCAAAAAAAGAACGGGACCACCCCAAAAACAGAAGAAAACCCTACAAAAACAGAAGAATTACCCCAACACCATAGATTCACGACCAAAACTCACCTGATGTTCTCCAAAACCCACAATTTACACTTTTTCACCATGATGACCAACGAGAACTCAACAAAACCCAACGGAGACCCCAAAACACGTCAAAAACACCCCAAAAAAGAATAGGATCACCCCAAACACAGAAGAAAATCCTAATACCATGAATCCACCCCAAAAGTCCCCCTAAACCTACCTGAAGTTCTCCAAAACCCACAATTTACACTTTTCCACCATGATGACCACGGAAAACCCAACAAAACCCAACGGAGACCCCAAAACACGTCAAAAACACCCCAAACAAGAATGGGATCACCCCCAAAACTGGAAGAAAATTCCCAAAAAACACGGATCCAATCCCAAAACAACCCTAAACCTACCTGATGTTCTCCAAATCCCAAAGTCCACTCCCAACCACCATAAAACCCATTAGGAACTGAACAAAACGCAACGGAAACCACAAAACACCTCAAAAACACCCCAAAAGCGAACCGGATCAGAAGAAAATACATGATTTAACCCCCCAAAAAAACCTTAAACCTACCTGATGTTCTCCTAAATGTACAATCCACTCCCAACCACCATAAAACCCATTAGGAACTGAACAAAACGCAACGGAAACCCCAAAACACGTCAAAAACACCTCAAAAAAGAATTGGATCAGAAGAAAAAACACAAAAAACTATGAATTTCCACCCAAAACCACCCTAAACTCACCTAATCTTCTTCAAAACCCACTATCAATTCCCATTTAACTTAACGACCAACGAGAACCCAACAAAAACCAATGGAGATTCCCAAAAAAGTCAAAAACTCCCCAAACAAGAACGGGATAACCTCTAAAAACGAAAGAAAACACCAAAAAACATAGATCCACCCCAAAACCACCCTAAACCTACCTCATGTTCTCCAGAACCCACAATTTACCCTTTTCCGACATGGTGACCACGGAAAACACAACGAAACAAAACAGAGACCCCAAAACACGTCAAAAACACCCCAAAAAAGAACTGGATCAGAAGACAAAAACCCAAAAACGATGAATTTCCCCCCAAAACCACCCTAAACTCACCTGACCTTCTTCAAAACCCACAAGCCACTCCCATTTACCTTAACGACTAACGAGAACCAAACGAAAACTAACGGAGACCCCAAAACAAGTCAAACAAAAACCAAACAAGAACGGGATAACCCCTAAAAGCGAAAGAAAACCCCAAAAAGCATAGATCAACACCAAAACCACCCTAAACCTACCTGATGTTCTCCAAAACCCACGATTTACACTTTTTCACCATGATGACCAACAAGAACCCAACAAAACCCAACGGAGATAACAAAACATGTCAAAAACACCCCAAAAAAGAACGGGACCACCCCAAAAACAGAAGAAAACCCTACAAAAACAGAAGAATTACCCCAACACCATAGATTCACGACCAAAAAAAACTTAAACTCACCTGATGTTCTCCAAAACCCACAATTTACACTTTTTCACCATGATGACCAACGAGAACCCAACAAAACACAACGGAGACCCCAAAACACGGTAAAAACACCCCCAAAAAAAACCAGGATCACCCCAAAAAACAGAAGAAAATCCAAATACCATGAATCCACCCCAAAAGTCCCCCTAAACCTACCTGAAGTTCTCCAAAACCCACAATTTACACTTTTCCACCATGATGACCACGGAAAACCCAACAAAACCCAACGGAGACCCCAAAACACGTCAAAAACACCCCAAACAAGAATGGGATCACCCCCAAAACTGGAAGAAAATTCCCAAAAAACACGGATCCAATCCCAAAACAACCCTAAACCTACCTGATGTTCTCCAAATCCCAAAGTCCACTCCCAACCACCATAAAACCCATTAGGAACTGAACAAAACGCAACGGAAACCACAAAACACCTCAAAAACACCCCAAAAGCGAACCGGATCAGAAGAAAATACATGATTTAACCCCCCAAAAAAACCTTAAACCTACCTGATGTTCTCCTAAATGTACAATCCACTCCCAACCACCATAAAACCCATTAGGAACTGAACAAAACGCAACGGAAACCCCAAAACACGTCAAAAACACCTCAAAAAAGAATTGGATCAGAAGAAAAAACACAAAAAACTATGAATTTCCACCCAAAACCACCCTAAACTCACCTAATCTTCTTCAAAACCCACTATCAATTCCCATTTAACTTAACAACCAACGAGAACCCAACAAAAACCAATGGAGATTCCCAAAAAAGTCAAAAACTCCCCAAACAAGAACGGGATAACCTCTAAAAACGAAAGAAAACACCAAAAAACATAGATCCACCCCAAAACCACCCT
Organism: Aythya marila; assembly: GCF_965140915.1. Classification (NCBI taxonomy): domain Eukaryota; kingdom Metazoa; phylum Chordata; class Aves; order Anseriformes; family Anatidae; genus Aythya; species Aythya marila. The sequence goes on along the minus strand of NW_028137479.1, from coordinate 243,965 downwards.
AAACCTACCTCATGTTCTCCAGAACCCACAATTTACCCTTTTCCGACATGGTGACCACGGAAAACACAACGAAACAAAACAGAGACCCCAAAACACGTCAAAAACACCCCAAAAAAGAACTGGATCAGAAGACAAAAACCCAAAAACGATGAATTTCCCCCCAAAACCACCCTAAACTCACCTGACCTTCTTCAAAACCCACAAGCCACTCCCATTTACCTTAACGACTAACGAGAACCAAACGAAAACTAACGGAGACCCCAAAACAAGTCAAACAAAAACCAAACAAGAACGGGATAACCCCTAAAAGCGAAAGAAAACCCCAAAAAGCATAGATCAACACCAAAACCACCCTAAACCTACCTGATGTTCTCCAAAACCCACGATTTACACTTTTTCACCATGATGACCAACAAGAACCCAACAAAACCCAACGGAGATAACAAAACATGTCAAAAACACCCCAAAAAAAGAACGGGACCACCCCAAAAACAGAAGAAAACCCTACAAAAACAGAAGAATTACCCCAACACCATAGATTCACGACCAAAACTCACCTGATGTTCTCCAAAACCCACAATTTACACTTTTTCACCATGATGACCAACGAGAACTCAACAAAACCCAACGGAGACCCCAAAACACGTCAAAAACACCCCAAAAAAGAATAGGATCACCCCAAACACAGAAGAAAATCCTAATACCATGAATCCACCCCAAAAGTCCCCCTAAACCTACCTGAAGTTCTCCAAAACCCACAATTTACACTTTTCCACCATGATGACCACGGAAAACCCAACAAAACCCAACGGAGACCCCAAAACACGTCAAAAACACCCCAAACAAGAATGGGATCACCCCCAAAACTGGAAGAAAATTCCCAAAAAACACGGATCCAATCCCAAAACAACCCTAAACCTACCTGATGTTCTCCAAATCCCAAAGTCCACTCCCAACCACCATAAAACCCATTAGGAACTGAACAAAACGCAACGGAAACCACAAAACACCTCAAAAACACCCCAAAAGCGAACCGGATCAGAAGAAAATACATGATTTAACCCCCCAAAAAAACCTTAAACCTACCTGATGTTCTCCTAAATGTACAATCCACTCCCAACCACCATAAAACCCATTAGGAACTGAACAAAACGCAACGGAAACCCCAAAACACGTCAAAAACACCTCAAAAAAGAATTGGATCAGAAGAAAAAACACAAAAAACTATGAATTTCCACCCAAAACCACCCTAAACTCACCTAATCTTCTTCAAAACCCACTATCAATTCCCATTTAACTTAATGACCAACGAGAACCCAACAAAAACCAATGGAGATTCCCAAAAAAGTCAAAAACTCCCCAAACAAGAACGGGATAACCTCTAAAAACGAAAGAAAACACCAAAAAACATAGATCCACCCCAAAACCACCCTAAACCTACCTCATGTTCTCCAGAACCCACAATTTACCCTTTTCCGACATGGTGACCACGGAAAACACAACGAAACAAAACAGAGACCCCAAAACACGTCAAAAACACCCCAAAAAAGAACTGGATCAGAAGACAAAAACCCAAAAACGATGAATTTCCCCCCAAAACCACCCTAAACTCACCTGACCTTCTTCAAAACCCACAAGCCACTCCCATTTACCTTAACGACTAACGAGAACCAAACGAAAACTAACGGAGACCCCAAAACAAGTCAAACAAAAACCAAACAAGAACGGGATAACCCCTAAAAGCGAAAGAAAACCCCAAAAAGCATAGATCAACACCAAAACCACCCTAAACCTACCTGATGTTCTCCAAAACCCACGATTTACACTTTTTCACCATGATGACCAACAAGAACCCAACAAAACCCAACGGAGATAACAAAACATGTCAAAAACACCCCAAAAAAGAACGGGACCACCCCAAAAACAGAAGAAAACCCTACAAAAACAGAAGAATTACCCCAACACCATAGATTCACGACCAAAAAAAACTTAAACTCACCTGATGTTCTCCAAAACCCACAATTTACACTTTTTCACCATGATGACCAACGAGAACCCAACAAAACACAACGGAGACCCCAAAACACGGTAAAAACACCCCCAAAAAAAACCAGGATCACCCCAAAAAACAGAAGAAAATCCAAATACCATGAATCCACCCCAAAAGTCCCCCTAAACCTACCTGAAGTTCTCCAAAACCCACAATTTACACTTTTCCACCATGATGACCACGGAAAACCCAACAAAACCCAACGGAGACCCCAAAACACGTCAAAAACACCCCAAACAAGAATGGGATCACCCCCAAAACTGGAAGAAAATTCCCAAAAAACACGGATCCAATCCCAAAACAACCCTAAACCTACCTGATGTTCTCCAAATCCCAAAGTCCACTCCCAACCACCATAAAACCCATTAGGAACTGAACAAAACGCAACGGAAACCACAAAACACCTCAAAAACACCCCAAAAGCGAACCGGATCAGAAGAAAATACATGATTTAACCCCCCCAAAAAACCTTAAACCTACCTGATGTTCTCCTAAATGTACAATCCACTCCCAACCACCATAAAACCCATTAGGAACTGAACAAAACGCAACGGAAACCCCAAAACACGTCAAAAACACCTCAAAAAAGAATTGGATCAGAAGAAAAAACACAAAAAACTATGAATTTCCACCCAAAACCACCCTAAACTCACCTAATCTTCTTCAAAACCCACTATCAATTCCCATTTAACTTAACGACCAACGAGAACCCAACAAAAACCAATGGAGATTCCCAAAAAAGTCAAAAACTCCCCAAACAAGAACGGGATAACCTCTAAAAACGAAAGAAAACACCAAAAAACATAGATCCACCCCAAAACCACCCTAAACCTACCTCATGTTCTCCAGAACCCACAATTTACCCTTTTCCGACATGGTGACCACGGAAAACACAACGAAACAAAACAGAGACCCCAAAACACGTCAAAAACACCCCAAAAAAGAACTGGATCAGAAGACAAAAACCCAAAAACGATGAATTTCCCCCCAAAACCACCCTAAACTCACCTGACCTTCTTCAAAACCCTCAAGCCACTCCCATTTACCTTAACGACTAACGAGAACCAAACGAAAACTAACGGAGACCCCAAAACAAGTCAAACAAAAACCAAACAAGAACGGGATAACCCCTAAAAGCGAAAGAAAACCCCAAAAAGCATAGATCAACACCAAAACCACCCTAAACCTACCTGATGTTCTCCAAAACCCACGATTTACACTTTTTCACCATGATGACCAACAAGAACCCAACAAAACCCAACGGAGATAACAAAACATGTCAAAAACACCCCAAAAAAGAACGGGACCACCCCAAAAACAGAAGAAAACCCTACAAAAACAGAAGAATTACCCCAACACCATAGATTCACGACCAAAAAAAACTTAAACTCACCTGATGTTCTCCAAAACCCACAATTTACACTTTTTCACCATGATGACCAACGAGAACCCAACAAAACACAACGGAGACCCCAAAACACGGTAAAAACACCCCCAAAAAAAACCAGGATCACCCCAAAAAACAGAAGAAAATCCAAATACCATGAATCCACCCCAAAAGTCCCCCTAAACCTACCTGAAGTTCTCCAAAACCCACAATTTACACTTTTCCACCATGATGACCACGGAAAACCCAACAAAACCCAACGGAGACCCCAAAACACGTCAAAAACACCCCAAACAAGAATGGGATCACCCCCAAAACTGGAAGAAAATTCCCAAAAAACACGGATCCAATCCCAAAACAACCCTAAACCTACCTGATGTTCTCCAAATCCCAAAGTCCACTCCCAACCACCATAAAACCCATTAGGAACTGAACAAAACGCAACGGAAACCACAAAACACCTCAAAAACACCCCAAAAGCGAACCGGATCAGAAGAAAATACATGATTTAACCCCCCAAAAAAACCTTAAACCTACCTGATGTTCTCCTAAATGTACAATCCACTCCCAACCACCATAAAACCCATTAGGAACTGAACAAAACGCAACGGAAACCCCAAAACACGTCAAAAACACCTCAAAAAAGAATTGGATCAGAAGAAAAAACACAAAAAACTATGAATTTCCACCCAAAACCACCCTAAACTCACCTAATCTTCTTCAAAACCCACTATCAATTCCCATTTAACTTAACGACCAACGAGAACCCAACAAAAACCAATGGAGATTCCCAAAAAAGTCAAAAACTCCCCAAACAAGAACGGGATAACCTCTAAAAACGAAAGAAAACACCAAAAAACATAGATCCACCCCAAAACCACCCTAAACCTACCTCATGTTCTCCAGAACCCACAATTTACCCTTTTCCGACATGGTGACCACGGAAAACACAACGAAACAAAACAGAGACCCCAAAACACGTCAAAAACACCCCAAAAAAGAACTGGATCAGAAGACAAAAACCCAAAAACGATGAATTTCCCCCCAAAACCACCCTAAACTCACCTGACCTTCTTCAAAACCCACAAGCCACTCCCATTTACCTTAACGACTAACGAGAACCAAACGAAAACTAACGGAGACCCCAAAACAAGTCAAACAAAAACCAAACAAGAACGGGATAACCCCTAAAAGCGAAAGAAAACCCCAAAAAGCATAGATCAACACCAAAACCACCCTAAACCTACCTGATGTTCTCCAAAACCCACGATTTACACTTTTTCACCATGATGACCAACAAGAACCCAACAAAACCCAACGGAGATAACAAAACATGTCAAAAACACCCCAAAAAAGAACGGGACCACCCCAAAAACAGAAGAAAACCCTACAAAAACAGAAGAATTACCCCAACACCATAGATTCACGACCAAAAAAAACTTAAACTCACCTGATGTTCTCCAAAACCCACAATTTACACTTTTTCACCATGATGACCAACGAGAACCCAACAAAACACAACGGAGACCCCAAAACACGGTAAAAACACCCCCCAAAAAAAACAGGATCACCCCAAACACAGAAGAAAATCCTAATACCATGAATCCACCCCAAAAGTCCCCCTAAACCTACCTGAAGTTCTCCAAAACCCACAATTTACACTTTTCCACCATGATGACCACGGAAAACCCAACAAAACCCAACGGAGACCCCAAAACACGTCAAAAACACCCCAAACAAGAATGGGATCACCCCCAAAACTAAAAGAAAATTCCCAAAAAACACGGATCCAATCCCAAAACAACCCTAAACCTACCTGATGTTCTCCAAATCCCAAAGTCCACTCCCAACCACCATAAAACCCATTAGGAACTGAACAAAACGCAACGGAAACCACAAAACACCTCAAAAACACCCCAAAAGCGAACCGGATCAGAAGAAAATACATGATTTAACCCCCCAAAAAAACCTTAAACCTACCTGATGTTCTCCTAAATGTACAATCCACTCCCAACCACCATAAAACCCATTAGGAACTGAACAAAACGCAACGGAAACCCCAAAACACGTCAAAAACACCTCAAAAAAGAATTGGATCAGAAGAAAAAACACAAAAAACTATGAATTTCCACCCAAAACCACCCTAAACTCACCTAATCTTCTTCAAAACCCACTATCAATTCCCATTTAACTTAACGACCAACGAGAACCCAACAAAAACCAATGGAGATTCCCAAAAAAGTCAAAAACTCCCCAAACAAGAACGGGATAACCTCTAAAAACGAAAGAAAACACCAAAAAACATAGATCCACCCCAAAACCACCCTAAACCTACCTCATGTTCTCCAGAACCCACAATTTACCCTTTTCCGACATGGTGACCACGGAAAACACAACGAAACAAAACAGAGACCCCAAAACACGTCAAAAACACCCCAAAAAAGAACTGGATCAGAAGACAAAAACCCAAAAACGATGAATTTCCCCCCAAAACCACCCTAAACTCACCTGACCTTCTTCAAAACCCACAAGCCACTCCCATTTACCTTAACGACTAACGAGAACCAAACGAAAACTAACGGAGACCCCAAAACAAGTCAAACAAAAACCAAACAAGAACGGGATAACCCCTAAAAGCGAAAGAAAACCCCAAAAAGCATAGATCAACACCAAAACCACCCTAAACCTACCTGATGTTCTCCAAAACCCACGATTTACACTTTTTCACCATGATGACCAACAAGAACCCAACAAAACCCAACGGAGATAACAAAATATGTCAAAAACACCCCAAAAAAGAACGGGACCACCCCAAAAACAGAAGAAAACCCTACAAAAACAGAAGAATTACCCCAACACCATAGATTCACGACCAAAAAAAACTTAAACTCACCTGATGTTCTCCAAAACCCACAATTTACACTTTTTCACCATGATGACCAACGAGAACCCAACAAAACACAACGGAGACCCCAAAACACGTCAAAAACACCCCAAAAAAGAATAGGATCACCCCAAACACAGAAGAAAATCCTAATACCATGAATCCACCCCAAAAGTCCCCCTAAACCTACCTGAAGTTCTCCAAAACCCACAATTTACACTTTTCCACCATGATGACCACGGAAAACCCAACAAAACCCAACGGAGACCCCAAAACACGTCAAAAACACCCCAAACAAGAATGGGATCACCCCCAAAACTGGAAGAAAATTCCCAAAAAACACGGATCCAATCCCAAAACAACCCTAAACCTACCTGATGTTCTCCAAATCCCAAAGTCCACTCCCAACCACCATAAAACCCATTAGGAACTGAAGAAAACGCAACGGAAACCACAAAACACCTCAAAAACACCCCAAAAGCGAACCGGATCAGAAGAAAATACATGATTTAACCCCCCAAAAAAACCTTAAACCTACCTGATGTTCTCCTAAATGTACAATCCACTCCCAACCACCATAAAACCCATTAGGAACTGAACAAAACGCAACGGAAACCCCAAAACACGTCAAAAACACCTCAAAAAAGAATTGGATCAGAAGAAAAAACACAAAAAACTATGAATTTCCACCCAAAACCACCCTAAACTCACCTAATCTTCTTCAAAACCCACTATCAATTCCCATTTAACTTAATGACCAACGAGAACCCAACAAAAACCAATGGAGATTCCCAAAAAAGTCAAAAACTCCCCAAACAAGAACGGGATAACCTCTAAAAACGAAAGAAAACACCAAAAAACATAGATCCACCCCAAAACCACCCTAAACCTACCTCATGTTCTCCAGAACCCACAATTTACCCTTTTCCGACATGGTGACCACGGAAAACACAACGAAACAAAACAGAGACCCCAAAACACGTCAAAAACACCCCAAAAAAGAACTGGATCAGAAGACAAAAACCCAAAAACGATGAATTTCCCCCCAAAACCACCCTAAACTCACCTGACCTTCTTCAAAACCCACAAGCCACTCCCATTTACCTTAACGACTAACGAGAACCAAACGAAAACTAACGGAGACCCCAAAACAAGTCAAACAAAAACCAAACAAGAACGGGATAACCCCTAAAAGCGAAAGAAAACCCCAAAAAGCATAGATCAACACCAAAACCACCCTAAACCTACCTGATGTTCTCCAAAACCCACGATTTACACTTTTTCACCATGATGACCAACAAGAACCCAACAAAACCCAACGGAGATAACAAAACATGTCAAAAACACCCCAAAAAAGAACGGGACCACCCCAAAAACAGAAGAAAACCCTACAAAAACAGAAGAATTACCCCAACACCATAGATTCACGACCAAAACTCACCTGATGTTCTCCAAAACCCACAATTTACACTTTTTCACCATGATGACCAACGAGAACCCAACAAAACACAACGGAGACCCCAAAACACGGTAAAAACACCCCCAAAAAAAACCAGGATCACCCCAAAAAACAGAAGAAAATCCAAATACCATGAATCCACCCCAAAAGTCCCCCTAAACCTACCTGAAGTTCTCCAAAACCCACAATTTACACTTTTCCACCATGATGACCACGGAAAACCCAACAAAACCCAACGGAGACCCCAAAACACGTCAAAAACACCCCAAACAAGAATGGGATCACCCCCAAAACTGGAAGAAAATTCCCAAAAAACACGGATCCAATCCCAAAACAACCCTAAACCTACCTGATGTTCTCCAAATCCCAAAGTCCACTCCCAACCACCATAAAACCCATTAGGAACTGAACAAAACGCAACGGAAACCACAAAACACCTCAAAAACACCCCAAAAGCGAACCGGATCAGAAGAAAATACATGATTTAACCCCCCCAAAAAACCTTAAACCTACCTGATGTTCTCCTAAATGTACAATCCACTCCCAACCACCATAAAACCCATTAGGAACTGAACAAAACGCAACGGAAACCCCAAAACACGTCAAAAACACCTCAAAAAAGAATTGGATCAGAAGAAAAAACACAAAAAACTATGAATTTCCACCCAAAACCACCCTAAACTCACCTAATCTTCTTCAAAACCCACTATCAATTCCCATTTAACTTAACGACCAACGAGAACCCAACAAAAACCAATGGAGATTCCCAAAAAAGTCAAAAACTCCCCAAACAAGAACGGGATAACCTCTAAAAACGAAAGAAAACACCAAAAAACATAGATCCACCCCAAAACCACCCTAAACCTACCTCATGTTCTCCAGAACCCACAATTTACCCTTTTCCGACATGGTGACCACGGAAAACACAACGAAACAAAACAGAGACCCCAAAACACGTCAAAAACACCCCAAAAAAGAACTGGATCAGAAGACAAAAACCCAAAAACGATGAATTTCCCCCCAAAACCACCCTAAACTCACCTGACCTTCTTCAAAACCCTCAAGCCACTCCCATTTACCTTAACGACTAACGAGAACCAAACGAAAACTAACGGAGACCCCAAAACAAGTCAAACAAAAACCAAACAAGAACGGGATAACCCCTAAAAGCGAAAGAAAACCCCAAAAAGCATAGATCAACACCAAAACCACCCTAAACCTACCTGATGTTCTCCAAAACCCACGATTTACACTTTTTCACCATGATGACCAACAAGAACCCAACAAAACCCAACGGAGATAACAAAACATGTCAAAAACACCCCAAAAAAGAACGGGACCACCCCAAAAACAGAAGAAAACCCTACAAAAACAGAAGAATTACCCCAACACCATAGATTCACGACCAAAAAAAACTTAAACTCACCTGATGTTCTCCAAAACCCACAATTTACACTTTTTCACCATGATGACCAACGAGAACCCAACAAAACACAACGGAGACCCCAAAACACGGTAAAAACACCCCCAAAAAAAACCAGGATCACCCCAAAAAACAGAAGAAAATCCAAATACCATGAATCCACCCCAAAAGTCCCCCTAAACCTACCTGAAGTTCTCCAAAACCCACAATTTACACTTTTCCACCATGATGACCACGGAAAACCCAACAAAACCCAACGGAGACCCCAAAACACGTCAAAAACACCCCAAACAAGAATGGGATCACCCCCAAAACTGGAAGAAAATTCCCAAAAAACACGGATCCAATCCCAAAACAACCCTAAACCTACCTGATGTTCTCCAAATCCCAAAGTCCACTCCCAACCACCATAAAACCCATTAGGAACTGAACAAAACGCAACGGAAACCACAAAACACCTCAAAAACACCCCAAAAGCGAACCGGATCAGAAGAAAATACATGATTTAACCCCCCAAAAAAACCTTAAACCTACCTGATGTTCTCCTAAATGTACAATCCACTCCCAACCACCATAAAACCCATTAGGAACTGAACAAAACGCAACGGAAACCCCAAAACACGTCAAAAACACCTCAAAAAAGAATTGGATCAGAAGAAAAAACACAAAAAACTATGAATTTCCACCCAAAACCACCCTAAACTCACCTAATCTTCTTCAAAACCCACTATCAATTCCCATTTAACTTAACGACCAACGAGAACCCAACAAAAACCAATGGAGATTCCCAAAAAAGTCAAAAACTCCCCAAACAAGAACGGGATAACCTCTAAAAACGAAAGAAAACACCAAAAAACATAGATCCACCCCAAAACCACCCTAAACCTACCTCATGTTCTCCAGAACCCACAATTTACCCTTTTCCGACATGGTGACCACGGAAAACACAACGAAACAAAACAGAGACCCCAAAACACGTCAAAAACACCCCAAAAAAGAACTGGATCAGAAGACAAAAACCCAAAAACGATGAATTTCCCCCCAAAACCACCCTAAACTCACCTGACCTTCTTCAAAACCCACAAGCCACTCCCATTTACCTTAACGACTAACGAGAACCAAACGAAAACTAACGGAGACCCCAAAACAAGTCAAACAAAAACCAAACAAGAACGGGATAACCCCTAAAAGCGAAAGAAAACCCCAAAAAGCATAGATCAACACCAAAACCACCCTAAACCTACCTGATGTTCTCCAAAACCCACGATTTACACTTTTTCACCATGATGACCAACAAGAACCCAACAAAACCCAACGGAGATAACAAAACATGTCAAAAACACCCCAAAAAAAGAACGGGACCACCCCAAAAACAGAAGAAAACCCTACAAAAACAGAAGAATTACCCCAACACCATAGATTCACGACCAAAACTCACCTGATGTTCTCCAAAACCCACAATTTACACTTTTTCACCATGATGACCAACGAGAACTCAACAAAACCCAACGGAGACCCCAAAACACGTCAAAAACACCCCAAAAAAGAATAGGATCACCCCAAACACAGAAGAAAATCCTAATACCATGAATCCACCCCAAAAGTCCCCCTAAACCTACCTGAAGTTCTCCAAAACCCACAATTTACACTTTTCCACCATGATGACCACGGAAAACCCAACAAAACCCAACGGAGACCCCAAAACACGTCAAAAACACCCCAAACAAGAATGGGATCACCCCCAAAACTGGAAGAAAATTCCCAAAAAACACGGATCCAATCCCAAAACAACCCTAAACCTACCTGATGTTCTCCAAATCCCAAAGTCCACTCCCAACCACCATAAAACCCATTAGGAACTGAACAAAACGCAACGGAAACCACAAAACACCTCAAAAACACCCCAAAAGCGAACCGGATCAGAAGAAAATACATGATTTAACCCCCCAAAAAAACCTTAAACCTACCTGATGTTCTCCTAAATGTACAATCCACTCCCAACCACCATAAAACCCATTAGGAACTGAACAAAACGCAACGGAAACCCCAAAACACGTCAAAAACACCTCAAAAAAGAATTGGATCAGAAGAAAAAACACAAAAAACTATGAATTTCCACCCAAAACCACCCTAAACTCACCTAATCTTCTTCAAAACCCACTATCAATTCCCATTTAACTTAATGACCAACGAGAACCCAACAAAAACCAATGGAGATTCCCAAAAAAGTCAAAAACTCCCCAAACAAGAACGGGATAACCTCTAAAAACGAAAGAAAACACCAAAAAACATAGATCCACCCCAAAACCACCCTAAACCTACCTCATGTTCTCCAGAACCCACAATTTACCCTTTTCCGACATGGTGACCACGGAAAACACAACGAAACAAAACAGAGACCCCAAAACACGTCAAAAACACCCCAAAAAAGAACTGGATCAGAAGACAAAAACCCAAAAACGATGAATTTCCCCCCAAAACCACCCTAAACTCACCTGACCTTCTTCAAAACCCACAAGCCACTCCCATTTACCTTAACGACTAACGAGAACCAAACGAAAACTAACGGAGACCCCAAAACAAGTCAAACAAAAACCAAACAAGAACGGGATAACCCCTAAAAGCGAAAGAAAACCCCAAAAAGCATAGATCAACACCAAAACCACCCTAAACCTACCTGATGTTCTCCAAAACCCACGATTTACACTTTTTCACCATGATGACCAACAAGAACCCAACAAAACCCAACGGAGATAACAAAACATGTCAAAAACACCCCAAAAAAGAACGGGACCACCCCAAAAACAGAAGAAAACCCTACAAAAACAGAAGAATTACCCCAACACCATAGATTCACGACCAAAAAAAACTTAAACTCACCTGATGTTCTCCAAAACCCACAATTTACACTTTTTCACCATGATGACCAACGAGAACCCAACAAAACACAACGGAGACCCCAAAACACGGTAAAAACACCCCCCAAAAAAAACAGGATCACCCCAAACACAGAAGAAAATCCTAATACCATGAATCCACCCCAAAAGTCCCCCTAAACCTACCTGAAGTTCTCCAAAACCCACAATTTACACTTTTCCACCATGATGACCACGGAAAACCCAACAAAACCCAACGGAGACCCCAAAACACGTCAAAAACACCCCAAACAAGAATGGGATCACCCCCAAAACTAAAAGAAAATTCCCAAAAAACACGGATCCAATCCCAAAACAACCCTAAACCTACCTGATGTTCTCCAAATCCCAAAGTCCACTCCCAACCACCATAAAACCCATTAGGAACTGAACAAAACGCAACGGAAACCACAAAACACCTCAAAAACACCCCAAAAGCGAACCGGATCAGAAGAAAATACATGATTTAACCCCCCAAAAAAACCTTAAACCTACCTGATGTTCTCCTAAATGTACAATCCACTCCCAACCACCATAAAACCCATTAGGAACTGAACAAAACGCAACGGAAACCCCAAAACACGTCAAAAACACCTCAAAAAAGAATTGGATCAGAAGAAAAAACACAAAAAACTATGAATTTCCACCCAAAACCACCCTAAACTCACCTAATCTTCTTCAAAACCCACTATCAATTCCCATTTAACTTAACGACCAACGAGAACCCAACAAAAACCAATGGAGATTCCCAAAAAAGTCAAAAACTCCCCAAACAAGAACGGGATAACCTCTAAAAACGAAAGAAAACACCAAAAAACATAGATCCACCCCAAAACCACCCTAAACCTACCTCATGTTCTCCAGAACCCACAATTTACCCTTTTCCGACATGGTGACCACGGAAAACACAACGAAACAAAACAGAGACCCCAAAACACGTCAAAAACACCCCAAAAAAGAACTGGATCAGAAGACAAAAACCCAAAAACGATGAATTTCCCCCCAAAACCACCCTAAACTCACCTGACCTTCTTCAAAACCCACAAGCCACTCCCATTTACCTTAACGACTAACGAGAACCAAACGAAAACTAATGGAGACCCCAAAACAAGTCAAACAAAAACCAAACAAGAACGGGATAACCCCTAAAAGCGAAAGAAAACCCCAAAAAGCATAGATCAACACCAAAACCACCCTAAACCTACCTGATGTTCTCCAAAACCCACGATTTACACTTTTTCACCATGATGACCAACAAGAACCCAACAAAACCCAACGGAGATAACAAAACATGTCAAAAACACCCCAAAAAAGAACGGGACCACCCCAAAAACAGAAGAAAACCCTACAAAAACAGAAGAATTACCCCAACACCATAGATTCACGACCAAAAAAAACTTAAACTCACCTGATGTTCTCCAAAACCCACAATTTACACTTTTTCACCATGATGACCAACGAGAACCCAACAAAACACAACGGAGACCCCAAAACACGGTAAAAACACCCCCAAAAAAAAACAGGATCACCCCAAAAAACAGAAGAAAATCCAAATACCATGAATCCACCCCAAAAGTCCCCCTAAACCTACCTGAAGTTCTCCAAAACCCACAATTTACACTTTTCCACCATGATGACCACGGAAAACCCAACAAAACCCAACGGAGACCCCAAAACACGTCAAAAACACCCCAAACAAGAATGGGATCACCCCCAAAACTGGAAGAAAATTCCCAAAAAACACGGATCCAATCCCAAAACAACCCTAAACCTACCTGATGTTCTCCAAATCCCAAAGTCCACTCCCAACCACCATAAAACCCATTAGGAACTGAACAAAACGCAACGGAAACCACAAAACACCTCAAAAACACCCCAAAAGCGAACCGGATCAGAAGAAAATACATGATTTAACCCCCCAAAAAAACCTTAAACCTACCTGATGTTCTCCTAAATGTACAATCCACTCCCAACCACCATAAAACCCATTAGGAACTGAACAAAACGCAACGGAAACCCCAAAACACGTCAAAAACACCTCAAAAAAGAATTGGATCAGAAGAAAAAACACAAAAAACTATGAATTTCCACCCAAAACCACCCTAAACTCACCTAATCTTCTTCAAAACCCACTATCAATTCCCATTTAACTTAACGACCAACGAGAACCCAACAAAAACCAATGGAGATTCCCAAAAAAGTCAAAAACTCCCCAAACAAGAACGGGATAACCTCTAAAAACGAAAGAAAACACCAAAAAACATAGATCCACCCCAAAACCACCCTAAACCTACCTCATGTTCTCCAGAACCCACAATTTACCCTTTTCCGACATGGTGACCACGGAAAACACAACGAAACAAAACAGAGACCCCAAAACACGTCAAAAACACCCCAAAAAAGAACTGGATCAGAAGACAAAAACCCAAAAACGATGAATTTCCCCCCAAAACCACCCTAAACTCACCTGACCTTCTTCAAAACCCACAAGCCACTCCCATTTACCTTAACGACTAACGAGAACCAAACGAAAACTAACGGAGACCCCAAAACAAGTCAAACAAAAACCAAACAAGAACGGGATAACCCCTAAAAGCGAAAGAAAACCCCAAAAAGCATAGATCAACACCAAAACCACCCTAAACCTACCTGATGTTCTCCAAAACCCACGATTTACACTTTTTCACCATGATGACCAACAAGAACCCAACAAAACCCAACGGAGATAACAAAACATGTCAAAAACACCCCAAAAAAGAACGGGACCACCCCAAAAACAGAAGAAAACCCTACAAAAACAGAAGAATTACCCCAACACCATAGATTCACGACCAAAACTCACCTGATGTTCTCCAAAACCCACAATTTACACTTTTTCACCATGATGACCAACGAGAACCCAACAAAACACAACGGAGACCCCAAAACACGTCAAAAACACCCCAAAAAAGAATAGGATCACCCCAAACACAGAAGAAAATCCTAATACCATGAATCCACCCCAAAAGTCCCCCTAAACCTACCTGAAGTTCTCCAAAACCCACAATTTACACTTTTCCACCATGATGACCACGGAAAACCCAACAAAACCCAACGGAGACCCCAAAACACGTCAAAAACACCCCAAACAAGAATGGGATCACCCCCAAAACTGGAAGAAAATTCCCAAAAAACACGGATCCAATCCCAAAACAACCCTAAACCTACCTGATGTTCTCCAAATCCCAAAGTCCACTCCCAACCACCATAAAACCCATTAGGAACTGAACAAAACGCAATGGAAACCACAAAACACCTCAAAAACACCCCAAAAGCGAACCGGATCAGAAGAAAATACATGATTTAACCCCCCCAAAAAACCTTAAACCTACCTGATGTTCTCCTAAATGTACAATCCACTCCCAACCACCATAAAACCCATTAGGAACTGAACAAAACGCAACGGAAACCCCAAAACACGTCAAAAACACCTCAAAAAAGAATTGGATCAGAAGAAAAAACACAAAAAACTATGAATTTCCACCCAAAACCACCCTAAACTCACCTAATCTTCTTCAAAACCCACTATCAATTCCCATTTAACTTAACGACCAACGAGAACCCAACAAAAACCAATGGAGATTCCCAAAAAAGTCAAAAACTCCCCAAACAAGAACGGGATAACCTCTAAAAACGAAAGAAAACACCAAAAAACATAGATCCACCCCAAAACCACCCTAAACCTACCTCATGTTCTCCAGAACCCACAATTTACCCTTTTCCGACATGGTGACCACGGAAAACACAACGAAACAAAACAGAGACCCCAAAACACGTCAAAAACACCCCAAAAAAGAACTGGATCAGAAGACAAAAACCCAAAAACGATGAATTTCCCCCCAAAACCACCCTAAACTCACCTGACCTTCTTCAAAACCCACAAGCCACTCCCATTTACCTTAACGACTAACGAGAACCAAACGAAAACTAACGGAGACCCCAAAACAAGTCAAACAAAAACCAAACAAGAACGGGATAACCCCTAAAAGCGAAAGAAAACCCCAAAAAGCATAGATCAACACCAAAACCACCCTAAACCTACCTGATGTTCTCCAAAACCCACGATTTACACTTTTTCACCATGATGACCAACAAGAACCCAACAAAACCCAACGGAGATAACAAAATATGTCAAAAACACCCCAAAAAAGAACGGGACCACCCCAAAAACAGAAGAAAACCCTACAAAAACAGAAGAATTACCCCAACACCATAGATTCACGACCAAAACTCACCTGATGTTCTCCAAAACCCACAATTTACACTTTTTCACCATGATGACCAACGAGAACCCAACAAAACCCAACGGAGACCCCAAAACACGTCAAAAACACCCCAAAAAAGAATAGGATCACCCCAAACACAGAAGAAAATCCTAATACCATGAATCCACCCCAAAAGTCCCCCTAAACCTACCTGAAGTTCTCCAAAACCCACAATTTACACTTTTCCACCATGATGACCACGGAAAACCCAACAAAACCCAACGGAGACCCCAAAACACGTCAAAAACACCCCAAACAAGAATGGGATCACCCCCAAAACTGGAAGAAAATTCCCAAAAAACACGGATCCAATCCCAAAACAACCCTAAACCTACCTGATGTTCTCCAAATCCCAAAGTCCACTCCCAACCACCATAAAACCCATTAGGAACTGAAGAAAACGCAACGGAAACCACAAAACACCTCAAAAACACCCCAAAAGCGAACCGGATCAGAAGAAAATACATGATTTAACCCCCCAAAAAAACCTTAAACCTACCTGATGTTCTCCTAAATGTACAATCCACTCCCAACCACCATAAAACCCATTAGGAACTGAACAAAACGCAACGGAAACCCCAAAACACGTCAAAAACACCTCAAAAAAGAATTGGATCAGAAGAAAAAACACAAAAAACTATGAATTTCCACCCAAAACCACCCTAAACTCACCTAATCTTCTTCAAAACCCACTATCAATTCCCATTTAACTTAACGACCAACGAGAACCCAACAAAAACCAATGGAGATTCCCAAAAAAGTCAAAAACTCCCCAAACAAGAACGGGATAACCTCTAAAAACGAAAGAAAACACCAAAAAACATAGATCCACCCCAAAACCACCCTAAACCTACCTCATGTTCTCCAGAACCCACAATTTACCCTTTTCCGACATGGTGACCACGGAAAACACAACGAAACAAAACAGAGACCCCAAAACACGTCAAAAACACCCCAAAAAAGAACTGGATCAGAAGACAAAAACCCAAAAACGATGAATTTCCCCCCAAAACCACCCTAAACTCACCTGACCTTCTTCAAAACCCACAAGCCACTCCCATTTACCTTAACGACTAACGAGAACCAAACGAAAACTAACGGAGACCCCAAAACAAGTCAAACAAAAACCAAACAAGAACGGGATAACCCCTAAAAGCGAAAGAAAACCCCAAAAAGCATAGATCAACACCAAAACCACCCTAAACCTACCTGATGTTCTCCAAAACCCACGATTTACACTTTTTCACCATGATGACCAACAAGAACCCAACAAAACCCAACGGAGATAACAAAACATGTCAAAAACACCCCAAAAAAGAACGGGACCACCCCAAAAACAGAAGAAAACCCTACAAAAACAGAAGAATTACCCCAACACCATAGATTCACGACCAAAACTCACCTGATGTTCTCCAAAACCCACAATTTACACTTTTTCACCATGATGACCAACGAGAACCCAACAAAACACAACGGAGACCCCAAAACACGTCAAAAACACCCCAAAAAAGAATAGGATCACCCCAAACACAGAAGAAAATCCTAATACCATGAATCCACCCCAAAAGTCCCCCTAAACCTACCTGAAGTTCTCCAAAACCCACAATTTACACTTTTCCACCATGATGACCACGGAAAACCCAACAAAACCCAACGGAGACCCCAAAACACGTCAAAAACACCCCAAACAAGAATGGGATCACCCCCAAAACTGGAAGAAAATTCCCAAAAAACACGGATCCAATCCCAAAACAACCCTAAACCTACCTGATGTTCTCCAAATCCCAAAGTCCACTCCCAACCACCATAAAACCCATTAGGAACTGAACAAAACGCAATGGAAACCACAAAACACCTCAAAAACACCCCAAAAGCGAACCGGATCAGAAGAAAATACATGATTTAACCCCCCCAAAAAACCTTAAACCTACCTGATGTTCTCCTAAATGTACAATCCACTCCCAACCACCATAAAACCCATTAGGAACTGAACAAAACGCAACGGAAACCCCAAAACACGTCAAAAACACCTCAAAAAAGAATTGGATCAGAAGAAAAAACACAAAAAACTATGAATTTCCACCCAAAACCACCCTAAACTCACCTAATCTTCTTCAAAACCCACTATCAATTCCCATTTAACTTAACGACCAACGAGAACCCAACAAAAACCAATGGAGATTCCCAAAAAAGTCAAAAACTCCCCAAACAAGAACGGGATAACCTCTAAAAACGAAAGAAAACACCAAAAAACATAGATCCACCCCAAAACCACCCTAAACCTACCTCATGTTCTCCAGAACCCACAATTTACCCTTTTCCGACATGGTGACCACGGAAAACACAACGAAACAAAACAGAGACCCCAAAACACGTCAAAAACACCCCAAAAAAGAACTGGATCAGAAGACAAAAACCCAAAAACGATGAATTTCCCCCCAAAACCACCCTAAACTCACCTGACCTTCTTCAAAACCCACAAGCCACTCCCATTTACCTTAACGACTAACGAGAACCAAACGAAAACTAACGGAGACCCCAAAACAAGTCAAACAAAAACCAAACAAGAACGGGATAACCCCTAAAAGCGAAAGAAAACCCCAAAAAGCATAGATCAACACCAAAACCACCCTAAACCTACCTGATGTTCTCCAAAACCCACGATTTACACTTTTTCACCATGATGACCAACAAGAACCCAACAAAACCCAACGGAGATAACAAAACATGTCAAAAACACCCCAAAAAAGAACGGGACCACCCCAAAAACAGAAGAAAACCCTACAAAAACAGAAGAATTACCCCAACACCATAGATTCACGACCAAAACTCACCTGATGTTCTCCAAAACCCACAATTTACACTTTTTCACCATGATGACCAACGAGAACCCAACAAAACACAACGGAGACCCCAAAACACGTCAAAAACACCCCAAAAAAGAATAGGATCACCCCAAACACAGAAGAAAATCCTAATACCATGAATCCACCCCAAAAGTCCCCCTAAACCTACCTGAAGTTCTCCAAAACCCACAATTTACACTTTTCCACCATGATGACCACGGAAAACCCAACAAAACCCAACGGAGACCCCAAAACACGTCAAAAACACCCCAAACAAGAATGGGATCACCCCCAAAACTGGAAGAAAATTCCCAAAAAACACGGATCCAATCCCAAAACAACCCTAAACCTACCTGATGTTCTCCAAATCCCAAAGTCCACTCCCAACCACCATAAAACCCATTAGGAACTGAACAAAACGCAATGGAAACCACAAAACACCTCAAAAACACCCCAAAAGCGAACCGGATCAGAAGAAAATACATGATTTAACCCCCCAAAAAAACCTTAAACCTACCTGATGTTCTCCTAAATGTACAATCCACTCCCAACCACCATAAAACCCATTAGGAACTGAACAAAACGCAACGGAAACCCCAAAACACGTCAAAAACACCTCAAAAAAGAATTGGATCAGAAGAAAAAACACAAAAAACTATGAATTTCCACCCAAAACCACCCTAAACTCACCTAATCTTCTTCAAAACCCACTATCAATTCCCATTTAACTTAACGACCAACGAGAACCCAACAAAAACCAATGGAGATTCCCAAAAAAGTCAAAAACTCCCCAAACAAGAACGGGATAACCTCTAAAAACGAAAGAAAACACCAAAAAACATAGATCCACCCCAAAACCACCCTAAACCTACCTCATGTTCTCCAGAACCCACAATTTACCCTTTTCCGACATGGTGACCACGGAAAACACAACGAAACAAAACAGAGACCCCAAAACACGTCAAAAACACCCCAAAAAAAGAACTGGATCAGAAGACAAAAACCCAAAAACGATGAATTTCCCCCCAAAACCACCCTAAACTCACCTGACCTTCTTCAAAACCCACAAGCCACTCCCATTTACCTTAACGACTAACGAGAACCAAACGAAAACTAACGGAGACCCCAAAACAAGTCAAACAAAAACCAAACAAGAACGGGATAACCCCTAAAAGCGAAAGAAAACCCCAAAAAGCATAGATCAACACCAAAACCACCCTAAACCTACCTGATGTTCTCCAAAACCCACGATTTACACTTTTTCACCATGATGACCAACAAGAACCCAACAAAACCCAACGGAGATAACAAAACATGTCAAAAACACCCCAAAAAAGAACGGGACCACCCCAAAAACAGAAGAAAACCCTACAAAAACAGAAGAATTACCCCAACACCATAGATTCACGACCAAAACTCACCTGATGTTCTCCAAAACCCACAATTTACACTTTTTCACCATGATGACCAACGAGAACCCAACAAAACACAACGGAGACCCCAAAACACGTCAAAAACACCCCAAAAAAGAATAGGATCACCCCAAACACAGAAGAAAATCCTAATACCATGAATCCACCCCAAAAGTCCCCCTAAACCTACCTGAAGTTCTCCAAAACCCACAATTTACACTTTTCCACCATGATGACCACGGAAAACCCAACAAAACCCAACGGAGACCCCAAAACACGTCAAAAACACCCCAAACAAGAATGGGATCACCCCCAAAACTGGAAGAAAATTCCCAAAAAACACGGATCCAATCCCAAAACAACCCTAAACCTACCTGATGTTCTCCAAATCCCAAAGTCCACTCCCAACCACCATAAAACCCATTAGGAACTGAACAAAACGCAATGGAAACCACAAAACACCTCAAAAACACCCCAAAAGCGAACCGGATCAGAAGAAAATACATGATTTAACCCCCCAAAAAAACCTTAAACCTACCTGATGTTCTCCTAAATGTACAATCCACTCCCAACCACCATAAAACCCATTAGGAACTGAACAAAACGCAACGGAAACCCCAAAACACGTCAAAAACACCTCAAAAAAGAATTGGATCAGAAGAAAAAACACAAAAAACTATGAATTTCCACCCAAAACCACCCTAAACTCACCTAATCTTCTTCAAAACCCACTATCAATTCCCATTTAACTTAACGACCAACGAGAACCCAACAAAAACCAATGGAGATTCCCAAAAAAGTCAAAAACTCCCCAAACAAGAACGGGATAACCTCTAAAAACGAAAGAAAACACCAAAAAACATAGATCCACCCCAAAACCACCCTAAACCTACCTCATGTTCTCCAGAACCCACAATTTACCCTTTTCCGACATGGTGACCACGGAAAACACAACGAAACAAAACAGAGACCCCAAAACACGTCAAAAACACCCCAAAAAAAGAACTGGATCAGAAGACAAAAACCCAAAAACGATGAATTTCCCCCCAAAACCACCCTAAACTCACCTGACCTTCTTCAAAACCCACAAGCCACTCCCATTTACCTTAACGACTAACGAGAACCAAACGAAAACTAACGGAGACCCCAAAACAAGTCAAACAAAAACCAAACAAGAACGGGATAACCCCTAAAAGCGAAAGAAAACCCCAAAAAGCATAGATCAACACCAAAACCACCCTAAACCTACCTGATGTTCTCCAAAACCCACGATTTACACTTTTTCACCATGATGACCAACAAGAACCCAACAAAACCCAACGGAGATAACAAAACATGTCAAAAACACCCCAAAAAAGAACGGGACCACCCCAAAAACAGAAGAAAACCCTACAAAAACAGAAGAATTACCCCAACACCATAGATTCACGACCAAAACTCACCTGATGTTCTCCAAAACCCACAATTTACACTTTTTCACCATGATGACCAACGAGAACCCAACAAAACACAACGGAGACCCCAAAACACGTCAAAAACACCCCAAAAAAGAATAGGATCACCCCAAACACAGAAGAAAATCCTAATACCATGAATCCACCCCAAAAGTCCCCCTAAACCTACCTGAAGTTCTCCAAAACCCACAATTTACACTTTTCCACCATGATGACCACGGAAAACCCAACAAAACCCAACGGAGACCCCAAAACACGTCAAAAACACCCCAAACAAGAATGGGATCACCCCCAAAACTGGAAGAAAATTCCCAAAAAACACGGATCCAATCCCAAAACAACCCTAAACCTACCTGATGTTCTCCAAATCCCAAAGTCCACTCCCAACCACCATAAAACCCATTAGGAACTGAACAAAACGCAATGGAAACCACAAAACACCTCAAAAACACCCCAAAAGCGAACCGGATCAGAAGAAAATACATGATTTAACCCCCCAAAAAAACCTTAAACCTACCTGATGTTCTCCTAAATGTACAATCCACTCCCAACCACCATAAAACCCATTAGGAACTGAACAAAACGCAACGGAAACCCCAAAACACGTCAAAAACACCTCAAAAAAGAATTGGATCAGAAGAAAAAACACAAAAAACTATGAATTTCCACCCAAAACCACCCTAAACTCACCTAATCTTCTTCAAAACCCACTATCAATTCCCATTTAACTTAACGACCAACGAGAACCCAACAAAAACCAATGGAGATTCCCAAAAAAGTCAAAAACTCCCCAAACAAGAACGGGATAACCTCTAAAAACGAAAGAAAACACCAAAAAACATAGATCCACCCCAAAACCACCCTAAACCTACCTCATGTTCTCCAGAACCCACAATTTACCCTTTTCCGACATGGTGACCACGGAAAACACAACGAAACAAAACAGAGACCCCAAAACACGTCAAAAACACCCC
Source organism: Aythya marila (assembly GCF_965140915.1). Lineage (NCBI taxonomy): Eukaryota > Metazoa > Chordata > Aves > Anseriformes > Anatidae > Aythya > Aythya marila. The sequence continues at coordinate 220,857 of NW_028137479.1, read as the reverse complement.
AAAAAAAGAACTGGATCAGAAGACAAAAACCCAAAAACGATGAATTTCCCCCCAAAACCACCCTAAACTCACCTGACCTTCTTCAAAACCCACAAGCCACTCCCATTTACCTTAACGACTAACGAGAACCAAACGAAAACTAACGGAGACCCCAAAACAAGTCAAACAAAAACCAAACAAGAACGGGATAACCCCTAAAAGCGAAAGAAAACCCCAAAAAGCATAGATCAACACCAAAACCACCCTAAACCTACCTGATGTTCTCCAAAACCCACGATTTACACTTTTTCACCATGATGACCAACAAGAACCCAACAAAACCCAACGGAGATAACAAAACATGTCAAAAACACCCCAAAAAAGAACGGGACCACCCCAAAAACAGAAGAAAACCCTACAAAAACAGAAGAATTACCCCAACACCATAGATTCACGACCAAAAAAAACTTAAACTCACCCGATGTTCTCCAAAACCCACAATTTACACTTTTTCACCATGATGACCAACGAGAACCCAACAAAACCCAACGGAGACCCCAAAACACGGTAAAAACACCCCCCAAAAAAAACAGGATCACCCCAAACACAGAAGAAAATCCTAATACCATGAATCCACCCCAAAAGTCCCCCTAAACCTACCTGAAGTTCTCCAAAACCCACAATTTACACTTTTCCACCATGATGACCACGGAAAACCCAACAAAACCCAACGGAGACCCCAAAACACGTCAAAAACACCCCAAACAAGAATGGGATCACCCCCAAAACTGGAAGAAAATTCCCAAAAAACACGGATCCAATCCCAAAACAACCCTAAACCTACCTGATGTTCTCCAAATCCCAAAGTCCACTCCCAACCACCATAAAACCCATTAGGAACTGAACAAAACGCAACGGAAACCACAAAACACCTCAAAAACACCCCAAAAGCGAACCGGATCAGAAGAAAATACATGATTTAACCCCCCCAAAAAACCTTAAACCTACCTGATGTTCTCCTAAATGTACAATCCACTCCCAACCACCATAAAACCCATTAGGAACTGAACAAAACGCAACGGAAACCCCAAAACACGTCAAAAACACCTCAAAAAAGAATTGGATCAGAAGAAAAAACACAAAAAACTATGAATTTCCACCCAAAACCACCCTAAACTCACCTAATCTTCTTCAAAACCCACTGTCAATTCCCATTTAACTTAATGACCAACGAGAACCCAACAAAAACCAATGGAGATTCCCAAAAAAGTCAAAAACTCCCCAAACAAGAACGGGATAACCTCTAAAAACGAAAGAAAACACCAAAAAACATAGATCCACCCCAAAACCACCCTAAACCTACCTCATGTTCTCCAGAACCCACAATTTACCCTTTTCCGACATGGTGACCACGGAAAACACAACGAAACAAAACAGAGACCCCAAAACACGTCAAAAACACCCCAAAAAAGAACTGGATCAGAAGACAAAAACCCAAAAACGATGAATTTCCCCCCAAAACCACCCTAAACTCACCTGACCTTCTTCAAAACCCACAAGCCACTCCCATTTACCTTAACGACTAACGAGAACCAAACGAAAACTAACGGAGACCCCAAAACAAGTCAAACAAAAACCAAACAAGAACGGGATAACCCCTAAAAGCGAAAGAAAACCCCAAAAAGCATAGATCAACACCAAAACCACCCTAAACCTACCTGATGTTCTCCAAAACCCACGATTTACACTTTTTCACCATGATGACCAACAAGAACCCAACAAAACCCAACGGAGATAACAAAACATGTCAAAAACACCCCAAAAAAAGAACGGGACCACCCCAAAAACAGAAGAAAACCCTACAAAAACAGAAGAATTACCCCAACACCATAGATTCACGACCAAAACTCACCCGATGTTCTCCAAAACCCACAATTTACACTTTTTCACCATGATGACCAACGAGAACCCAACAAAACCCAACAGAGACCCCAAAACACGTCAAAAACACCCCAAACAAGAATGGGATCACCCCCAAAACTGGAAGAAAATTCCCAAAAAACACGGATCCAATCCCAAAACAACCCTAAACCTACCTGATGTTCTCCAAATCCCAAAGTCCACTCTCAACCACCATAAAACCCATTAGGAACTGAACAAAACGCAACGGAAACCACAAAACACCTCAAAAACACCCCAAAAGCGAACCGGATCAGAAGAAAATACATGATTTAACCCCCCAAAAAAACCTTAAACCTACCTGATGTTCTCCTAAATGTACAATCCACTCCCAACCACCATAAAACCCATTAGGAACTGAACAAAACGCAACGGAAACCCCAAAACACGTCAAAAACACCTCAAAAAAGAATTGGATCAGAAGAAAAAACACAAAAAACTATGAATTTCCACCCAAAACCACCCTAAACTCACCTAATCTTCTTCAAAACCCACTATCAATTCCCATTTACCTTAACGACCAACGAAAACCCAACAAAAAACCAACGGAGATTCCCAAAAAAGTCAAAAACTCCCCAAACAAGAACGGGATAACCTCTAAAAACGAAAGAAAACACCAAAAAACATAGATCCACCCCAAAACCACCCTAAACCTACCTGATGTTCTCCAAAACCCACAATTTACACTTTTCCACCATGATGACCACGGAAAACCCAACAAAACCCAACAGAGACCCCAAAACACGTCAAAAGCACCCCAAACAAGAACGGGATCACCAATAAAACTGGGAGAAAATCACCCAAAACCATAGGTCCACCCCAAAACCACCCTAAACCTACCTCATGTTCTCCAGAACCCACAATTTACCCTTTTCCGACATGGTGACCACGGAAAACACAACGAAACAAAACAGAGACCCCAAAACACGTCAAAAACACCCCAAAAAAGAACTGGATCAGAAGACAAAAACCCAAAAACGATGAATTTCCCCCCAAAACCACCCTAAACTCACCTGACCTTCTTCAAAACCCACAAGCCACTCCCATTTACCTTAACGACTAACGAGAACCAAACGAAAACTAACGGAGACCCCAAAACAAGTCAAACAAAAACCAAACAAGAACGGGATAACCCCTAAAAGCGAAAGAAAACCCCAAAAAGCATAGATCAACACCAAAACCACCCTAAACCTACCTGATGTTCTCCAAAACCCACGATTTACACTTTTTCACCATGATGACCAACAAGAACCCAACAAAACCCAACGGAGATAACAAAACATGTCAAAAACACCCCAAAAAAGAACGGGACCACCCCAAAAACAGAAGAAAACCCTACAAAAACAGAAGAATTACCCCAACACCATAGATTCACGACCAAAACTCACCTGATGTTCTCCAAAACCCACAATTTACACTTTTTCACCATGATGACCAACGAGAACCCAACAAAACACAACGGAGACCCCAAAACACGTCAAAAACACCCCAAAAAAGAATAGGATCACCCCAAACACAGAAGAAAATCCTAATACCATGAATCCACCCCAAAAGTCCCCCTAAACCTACCTGAAGTTCTCCAAAACCCACAATTTACACTTTTCCACCATGATGACCACGGAAAACCCAACAAAACCCAACGGAGACCCCAAAACACGTCAAAAACACCCCAAACAAGAATGGGATCACCCCCAAAACTGGAAGAAAATTCCCAAAAAACACGGATCCAATCCCAAAACAACCCTAAACCTACCTGATGTTCTCCAAATCCCAAAGTCCACTCCCAACCACCATAAAACCCATTAGGAACTGAACAAAACGCAACGGAAACCACAAAACACCTCAAAAACACCCCAAAAGCGAACCGGATCAGAAGAAAATACATGATTTAACCCCCAAAAAAAACCTTAAACCTACCTGATGTTCTCCTAAATGTACAATCCACTCCCAACCACCATAAAACCCATTAGGAACTGAACAAAACGCAACGGAAACCCCAAAACACGTCAAAAACACCTCAAAAAAGAATTGGATCAGAAGAAAAAACACAAAAAACTATGAATTTCCACCCAAAACCACCCTAAACTCACCTAATCTTCTTCAAAACCCACTATCAATTCCCATTTAACTTAACGACCAACGAGAACCCAACAAAAACCAATGGAGATTCCCAAAAAAGTCAAAAACTCCCCAAACAAGAACGGGATAACCTCTAAAAACGAAAGAAAACACCAAAAAACATAGATCCACCCCAAAACCACCCTAAACCTACCTCATGTTCTCCAGAACCCACAATTTACCCTTTTCCGACATGGTGACCACGGAAAACACAACGAAACAAAACAGAGACCCCAAAACACGTCAAAAACACCCCAAAAAAGAACTGGATCAGAAGACAAAAACCCAAAAACGATGAATTTCCCCCCAAAACCACCCTAAACTCACCTGACCTTCTTCAAAACCCACAAGCCACTCCCATTTACCTTAACGACTAACGAGAACCAAACGAAAACTAACGGAGACCCCAAAACAAGTCAAACAAAAACCAAACAAGAACGGGATAACCCCTAAAAGCGAAAGAAAACCCCAAAAAGCATAGATCAACACCAAAACCACCCTAAACCTACCTGATGTTCTCCAAAACCCACGATTTACACTTTTTCACCATGATGACCAACAAGAACCCAACAAAACCCAACGGAGATAACAAAACATGTCAAAAACACCCCAAAAAAAGAACGGGACCACCCCAAAAACAGAAGAAAACCCTACAAAAACAGAAGAATTACCCCAACACCATAGATTCACGACCAAAACTCACCCGATGTTCTCCAAAACCCACAATTTACACTTTTTCACCATGATGACCAACGAGAACCCAACAAAACCCAACGGAGACCCCAAAACACGTCAAAAACACCCCAAACAAGAATGGGATCACCCCCAAAACTGGAAGAAAATTCCCAAAAAACACGGATCCAATCCCAAAACAACCCTAAACCTACCTGATGTTCTCCAAATCCCAAAGTCCACTCTCAACCACCATAAAACCCATTAGGAACTGAACAAAACGCAACGGAAACCACAAAACACCTCAAAAACACCCCAAAAGCGAACCGGATCAGAAGAAAATACATGATTTAACCCCCCAAAAAAACCTTAAACCTACCTGATGTTCTCCTAAATGTACAATCCACTCCCAACCACCATAAAACCCATTAGGAACTGAACAAAACGCAACGGAAACCCCAAAACACGTCAAAAACACCTCAAAAAAGAATTGGATCAGAAGAAAAAACACAAAAAACTATGAATTTCCACCCAAAACCACCCTAAACTCACCTAATCTTCTTCAAAACCCACTATCAATTCCCATTTACCTTAACGACCAACGAAAACCCAACAAAAACCAACGGAGATTCCCAAAAAAGTCAAAAACTCCCCAAACAAGAACGGGATAACCTCTAAAAACGAAAGAAAACACCAAAAAACATAGATCCACCCCAAAACCACCCTAAACCTACCTGATGTTCTCCAAAACCCACAATTTACACTTTTCCACCATGATGACCACGGAAAACCCAACAAAACCCAACAGAGACCCCAAAACACGTCAAAAGCACCCCAAACAAGAACGGGATCACCAATAAAACTGGGAGAAAATCACCCAAAACCATAGGTCCACCCCAAAACCACCCTAAACCTACCTCATGTTCTCCAGAACCCACAATTTACCCTTTTCCGACATGGTGACCACGGAAAACACAACGAAACAAAACAGAGACCCCAAAACACGTCAAAAACACCCCAAAAAAGAACTGGATCAGAAGACAAAAACCCAAAAACGATGAATTTCCCCCCAAAACCACCCTAAACTCACCTGACCTTCTTCAAAACCCACAAGCCACTCCCATTTACCTTAACGACTAACGAGAACCAAACGAAAACTAACGGAGACCCCAAAACAAGTCAAACAAAAACCAAACAAGAACGGGATAACCCCTAAAAGCGAAAGAAAACCCCAAAAAGCATAGATCAACACCAAAACCACCCTAAACCTCCCTGATGTTCTCCAAAACCCAAGATTTACACTTTTTCACCATGATGACCAACAAGAACCCAACAAAACCCAACGGAGATAACAAAACATGTCAAAAACACCCCAAAAAAGAACGGGACCACCCCAAAAACAGAAGAAAACCCTACAAAAACAGAAGAATTACCCCAACACCATAGATTCACGACCAAAAAAAACTTAAACTCACCTGATGTTCTCCAAAACCCACAATTTACACTTTTTCACCATGATGACCAACGAGAACCCAACAAAACCCAACGGAGACCCCAAAACACGGTAAAAACACCCCCCAAAAAAAACAGGATCACCCCAAAAACAGAAGAAAATCCTAATACCATGAATCCACCCCAAAAGTCCCCCTAAACCTACCTGAAGTTCTCCAAAACCCACAATTTACACTTTTCCACCATGATGACCACGGAAAACCCAACAAAACCCAACGGAGACCCCAAAACACGTCAAAAACACCCCAAACAAGAATGGGATCACCCCCAAAACTGGAAGAAAATTCCCAAAAAACACGGATCCAATCCCAAAACAACCCTAAACCTACCTGATGTTCTCCAAATCCCAAAGTCCACTCCCAACCACCATAAAACCCATTAGGAACTGAACAAAACGCAACGGAAACCACAAAACACCTCAAAAACACCCCAAAAGCGAACCGGATCAGAAGAAAATACATGATTTAACCCCCAAAAAAAACCTTAAACCTACCTGATGTTCTCCTAAATGTACAATCCACTCCCAACCACCATAAAACCCATTAGGAACTGAACAAAACGCAACGGAAACCCCAAAACACGTCAAAAACACCTCAAAAAAGAATTGGATCAGAAGAAAAAACACAAAAAACTATGAATTTCCACCCAAAACCACCCTAAACTCACCTAATCTTCTTCAAAACCCACTATCAATTCCCATTTAACTTAACGACCAACGAGAACCCAACAAAAACCAATGGAGATTCCCAAAAAAGTCAAAAACTCCCCAAACAAGAACGGGATAACCTCTAAAAACGAAAGAAAACACCAAAAAACATAGATCCACCCCAAAACCACCCTAAACCTACCTCATGTTCTCCAGAACCCACAATTTACCCTTTTCCGACATGGTGACCACGGAAAACACAACGAAACAAAACAGAGACCCCAAAACACGTCAAAAACACCCCAAAAAAGAACTGGATCAGAAGACAAAAACCCAAAAACGATGAATTTCCCCCCAAAACCACCCTAAACTCACCTGACCTTCTTCAAAACCCACAAGCCACTCCCATTTACCTTAACGACTAACGAGAACCAAACGAAAACTAACGGAGACCCCAAAACAAGTCAAACAAAAACCAAACAAGAACGGGATAACCCCTAAAAGCGAAAGAAAACCCCAAAAAGCATAGATCAACACCAAAACCACCCTAAACCTACCTGATGTTCTCCAAAACCCACGATTTACACTTTTTCACCATGATGACCAACAAGAACCCAACAAAACCCAACGGAGATAACAAAACATGTCAAAAACACCCCAAAAAAGAACGGGACCACCCCAAAAACAGAAGAAAACCCTACAAAAACAGAAGAATTACCCCAACACCATAGATTCACGACCAAAAAAAACTTAAACTCACCTGATGTTCTCCAAAACCCACAATTTACACTTTTTCACCATGATGACCAACGAGAACCCAACAAAACACAACGGAGACCCCAAAACACGTCAAAAACACCCCAAAAAAGAATAGGATCACCCCAAACACAGAAGAAAATCCTAATACCATGAATCCACCCCAAAAGTCCCCCTAAACCTACCTGAAGTTCTCCAAAACCCACAATTTACACTTTTCCACCATGATGACCACGGAAAACCCAACAAAACCCAACGGAGACCCCAAAACACGTCAAAAACACCCCAAACAAGAATGGGATCACCCCCAAAACTGGAAGAAAATTCCCCAAAAACACGGATCCAATCCCAAAACAACCCTAAACCTACCTGATGTTCTCCAAATCCCAAAGTCCACTCCCAACCACCATAAAACCCATTAGGAACTGAACAAAACGCAACGGAAACCACAAAACACCTCAAAAACACCCCAAAAGCGAACCGGATCAGAAGAAAATACATGATTTAACCCCCCAAAAAAACCTTAAACCTACCTGATGTTCTCCTAAATGTACAATCCACTCCCAACCACCATAAAACCCATTAGGAACTGAACAAAACGCAACGGAAACCCCAAAACACGTCAAAAACACCTCAAAAAAGAATTGGATCAGAAGAAAAAACACAAAAAACTATGAATTTCCACCCAAAACCACCCTAAACTCACCTAATCTTCTTCAAAACCCACTGTCAATTCCCATTTAACTTAATGACCAACGAGAACCCAACAAAAACCAATGGAGATTCCCAAAAAAGTCAAAAACTCCCCAAACAAGAACGGGATAACCTCTAAAAACGAAAGAAAACACCAAAAAACATAGATCCACCCCAAAACCACCCTAAACCTACCTCATGTTCTCCAGAACCCACAATTTACCCTTTTCCGACATGGTGACCACGGAAAACACAACGAAACAAAACAGAGACCCCAAAACACGTCAAAAACACCCCAAAAAAGAACTGGATCAGAAGACAAAAACCCAAAAACGATGAATTTCCCCCCAAAACCACCCTAAACTCACCTGACCTTCTTCAAAACCCACAAGCCACTCCCATTTACCTTAACGACTAACGAGAACCAAACGAAAACTAACGGAGACCCCAAAACAAGTCAAACAAAAACCAAACAAGAACGGGATAACCCCTAAAAGCGAAAGAAAACCCCAAAAAGCATAGATCAACACCAAAACCACCCTAAACCTACCTGATGTTCTCCAAAACCCACGATTTACACTTTTTCACCATGATGACCAACAAGAACCCAACAAAACCCAACGGAGATAACAAAACATGTCAAAAACACCCCAAAAAAAGAACGGGACCACCCCAAAAACAGAAGAAAACCCTACAAAAACAGAAGAATTACCCCAACACCATAGATTCACGACCAAAACTCACCCGATGTTCTCCAAAACCCACAATTTACACTTTTCCACCATGATGACCACGGAAAACCCAACAAAACCCAACGGAGACCCCAAAACACGTCAAAAACACCCCAAACAAGAATGGGATCACCCCCAAAACTGGAAGAAAATTCCCAAAAAACACGGATCCAATCCCAAAACAACCCTAAACCTACCTGATGTTCTCCAAATCCCAAAGTCCACTCCCAACCACCATAAAACCCATTAGGAACTGAACAAAACGCAACGGAAACCACAAAACACCTCAAAAACACCCCAAAAGCGAACCGGATCAGAAGAAAATACATGATTTAACCCCCAAAAAAAACCTTAAACCTACCTGATGTTCTCCTAAATGTACAATCCACTCCCAACCACCATAAAACCCATTAGGAACTGAACAAAACGCAACGGAAACCCCAAAACACGTCAAAAACACCTCAAAAAAGAATTGGATCAGAAGAAAAAACACAAAAAACTATGAATTTCCACCCAAAACCACCCTAAACTCACCTAATCTTCTTCAAAACCCACTATCAATTCCCATTTAACTTAACGACCAACGAGAACCCAACAAAAACCAATGGAGATTCCCAAAAAAGTCAAAAACTCCCCAAACAAGAACGGGATAACCTCTAAAAACGAAAGAAAACACCAAAAAACATAGATCCACCCCAAAACCACCCTAAACCTACCTCATGTTCTCCAGAACCCACAATTTACCCTTTTCCGACATGGTGACCACGGAAAACACAACGAAACAAAACAGAGACCCCAAAACACGTCAAAAACACCCCAAAAAAGAACTGGATCAGAAGACAAAAACCCAAAAACGATGAATTTCCCCCCAAAACCACCCTAAACTCACCTGACCTTCTTCAAAACCCACAAGCCACTCCCATTTACCTTAACGACTAACGAGAACCAAACGAAAACTAACGGAGACCCCAAAACAAGTCAAACAAAAACCAAACAAGAACGGGATAACCCCTAAAAGCGAAAGAAAACCCCAAAAAGCATAGATCAACACCAAAACCACCCTAAACCTACCTGATGTTCTCCAAAACCCACGATTTACACTTTTTCACCATGATGACCAACAAGAACCCAACAAAACCCAACGGAGATAACAAAACATGTCAAAAACACCCCAAAAAAAGAACGGGACCACCCCAAAAACAGAAGAAAACCCTACAAAAACAGAAGAATTACCCCAACACCATAGATTCACGACCAAAACTCACCCGATGTTCTCCAAAACCCACAATTTACACTTTTCCACCATGATGACCACGGAAAACCCAACAAAACCCAACGGAGACCCCAAAACACGTCAAAAACACCCCAAACAAGAATGGGATCACCCCCAAAACTGGAAGAAAATTCCTAAAAAACAAGGATCCAATCCCAAAACAACCCTAAACCTACCTGATGTTCTCCAAATCCCAAAGTCCACTCTCAACCACCATAAAACCCATTAGGAACTGAACAAAACGCAACGGAAACCACAAAACACCTCAAAAACACCCCAAAAGCGAACCGGATCAGAAGAAAATACATGATTTAACCCCCCCAAAAAACCTTAAACCTACCTGATGTTCTCCTAAATGTACAATCCACTCCCAACCACCATAAAACCCATTAGGAACTGAACAAAACGCAACGGAAACCCCAAAACACGTCAAAAACACCTCAAAAAAGAATTGGATCAGAAGAAAAAACACAAAAAACTATGAATTTCCACCCAAAACCACCCTAAACTCACCTAATCTTCTTCAAAACCCACTATCAATTCCCATTTACCTTAACGACCAACGAAAACCCAACAAAAAACCAACGGAGATTCCCAAAAAAGTCAAAAACTCCCCAAACAAGAACGGGATAACCTCTAAAAACGAAAGAAAACACCAAAAAACATAGATCCACCCCAAAACCACCCTAAACTCACCTAATCTTCTTCAAAACCCACAATTTACACTTTTCCACCATGATGACCACGGAAAACCCAACAAAACCCAACAGAGACCCCAAAACACGTCAAAATCACCCCAAACAAGAACGGGATCACCAATAAAACTGGGAGAAAATCACCCAAAACCATAGGTCCACCCCAAAACCACCCTAAACCTACCTCATGTTCTCCAGAACCCACAATTTACCCTTTTCCGACATGGTGACCACGGAAAACACAACGAAACAAAACAGAGACCCCAAAACACGTCAAAAACACCCCAAAAAAGAACTGGATCAGAAGACAAAAACCCAAAAACGATGAATTTCCCCCCAAAACCACCCTAAACTCACCTGACCTTCTTCAAAACCCACAAGCCACTCCCATTTACCTTAACGACTAACGAGAACCAAACGAAAACTAACGGAGACCCCAAAACAAGCCAAAAAAAAACAAAAACAAGAACAGGATAACCCCTAAAAGTGAAAGAAAACCCCAAAAAACATAGATAAACACCAAAACCACCCTAAACCTCCCTGATGTTCTCCAAAACCCAAGATTTACACTTTTTCACCATGATGACCAACAAGAACCCAACAAAACCCAACGGAGATAACAAAACATGTCAAAAACACCCCAAAAAAGAACGGGACCACCCCAAAAACAGAAGAAAACCCTACAAAAACAGAAGAATTACCCCAACACCATAGATTCACGACCAAAAAAAATTAAACTCACCTGATGTTCTCCAAAACCCACAATTTACACTTTTTCACCATGATGACCAACAAGAACCCAACAAAACCCAACGGAGACCCCAAAACACGTCAAAAACACCCCAAAAAAGAACGAGATCACACCCAAAACTGGAAGAAAATCCAAATACCATGAATCCACCCCAAAAGTCCCCCTAAACCTACCTGATGTTCTCCAAAACCCACAATTTACACTTTTCCACCATGATGACCACGGAAAACCCAACAAAACCCAACGGAGACCACAAAACATGTCAAAAACAACCCTAACAAAAACAGGATCACCCCCAAAACTGGGAGAAAATCACCCAAAACCATAGGTCCACCCCAAAACCACCCTAAACCTACCTGATGTTCTCCAGAACCCACAATTTACTTTTTTTCACAACAATGACCACAGAAAACCCAACGAAACCCATCGGAGACCCCAAAACACATCAGAAACACCCCAAAAAAGAATGGGGTCAGGAAAAAAAAACAACAAAAAAAACTATGACTTTCCCCCAAAATCCAGCCTAAACTCACCTGATCTTCTCCAAAACCCACAATCCACTCCCATTTACCTTAACGACCAACGAGAACCCAACAAAATCCAACGGAGATCCCAAAACACGTCAAAAACACCCCAAACAAGAACGGGACCTCCCCCAAAACTGGAAGAAAATCCCCAAAAACCATAGATCCACCCTAAAACCATCCTAAACCTACCTGCTGTTCTCCAAGTCCCAAAGTCCACTCCCAACCACCATAAAACCGATTAGGAACTCAACGAAACACAATGGAAACCCCAAAACACCTCAAAAACACACCAAAAGCGAACAGGATCAGAAGAAAAAACATGATATAACCCCCCAAAAAACCCTTAAACCTACCTGATGTTCTCCTAAATGTACAATCCACTCCCAACCATTAGGAAACCCAATGGAAACCCAACAAAACCCAACGGAGACCCCAAAACACGTCAAAAACACCCCAAAAAAAGAACAGAATCAACCCCAAAAACAAAAGAAAACACCAAAAAACATAGATCCACCCCAAAACCACCCTAAACCTACCTCATGTTCTCCAAAACCCACAATTTACCCTTTTCCACACTGATGACCACGGAAAACCCAACGAAAGCCATCGGACACCCCAAAACACGTCAAAAACACCCCAGAAAACAACTGGATCAGAAGTAAAAAAACCCAAAACTTTGAACTTTTCTACAAAACCACCCTAAACTGACCTGATCTTCTCCAAAACCCACAATCCACTCCCATTTACCTTAACGACCAACGACAACCCAACGAAACCCAACGAAGACCCCTAAACACGTCAAAAATACCCCAAAAATGAACTGGATAAGAAGAAAAAAAAAATCAAAACAAACAAACAAAAAAACAAAAACACAAAAACTATGAATTTCCCCACAAAACCACCCTAAACTCACCTGGTCTTCTCCAAATCCCACATTTCACTCCCATTCACCATGATGACCAACTAGAATCCAACAAAACCCAACGGAGACCCCAAAACACGTCAAAACCACCACAAAAAAGAACGGGATCACCCCCCCAAAAAAACCATAAGAAAGTCCCCAAATACCATAGATCCACCCCAAAACCACCCTAAACATACCTGATGTTCTCCAAATCCCAAAGTCCACTCCCGACCACCATAAAACCCATTAGGAATTCAACAAAACGCAACGGAAACAACAAAACACATCAAAACCACCCCAAACAAGAACAGGATCACACCAAAAAAAACAGAAGAAAAACCCAAAAAACATAGATCCACCCCAAAACCACCGTAAACTCACCTGATCTTCTCCAAACCCCACAATTTAACCTTTTTCACCATAATGACCAATGAAAACGTACAAAACACAACGGAGACCAACAAACCGTCAAAAACACCCCAAACAAGCATGGGATCACTCCCCAAACTGGAAGAAAATCCCCCAAAACCATAGATCTACCCCAAAACCACCCTAAACATACCTGAGGTTCTCCAAAACCCACAATTTACACTTTTCCACTCTGATGACCATGGAAAACCCAACGAAACCAAACGGAGACCCCAATACATGTCAAAATCAGCCCAAACAGGAACGGGATCACCCCCAAAAATGGAAGAAAATACCCCAAAAGCATAGATCCACCCCAAAAACACCCTACACCTACCTGATGTTCTCCAAAACCCACAATTTACCATTTTCCACCATGATGACAACGGAAAACCCAACGAAATCCAACGGAGACCCCTAAACACTTCAAAAATACCCCAAAAAAGAACTGGATCAGAAGGAAAAAAAAAAAAAAAAAAAAAAAAAAAAAAACATGAATTTCCCCACAAAACCACCCTAAACTCACCTGATCGTCTCCAAATCCCACATTTCACTCCCATTCACGATGATGACCAACAAGATCCCAACAAAACCCAACGGAGACCACAAAACACGTCAAAACCACCACAAAGAAGAACAGGATCACCCCAGAAAACACAAGAAAACCCCAAAAGCCATAGATCGACCCCAAAAGTCCCCCTTAACCTACCTGATGTTCTCTAAAACCCACAATTTACCCTTTTCCACCATGACAACCAATAAGAGTCCAACCAAAACCCAACAGAGACCCCAAAACACGTCATAAACACACCAAACAAGAACAGGATCACCCCCAAAAAAACAGAAGAAAAACCCAAATATCATGAATCCACCCGAAAAGTCTTGCTAAACCTACCTGAAGTTCTCCAAACCCCGCAATTTACCCTTTTCCACCATGACGACCACGGAAAACCGGACGAAACCCAACGGAGACCCCCAAAAAAGTCAAAAACACCCCAAAAAAGAACAGGATCACCCCAAAAAGCAGAAGAAAACCCCAAATACCATGAATCCACACCAAAAGTCCCCCTAAACCTACCTGATGTTCTCCAAATCCCACAATTTAAAACTTTCCACCACGATGACAACGGAAAACCCAACAAAACCCATCGGAGACCCCAAAACATGTCAAAAACACCCCAAAAAAGAACAAGATCACCCCAAAAAACAGAAGAAAAAACCAAATACGTTGAAGCCACCCCAAAACCACCCTAAACCGACCTGATGTTCTCCAAAACCCGCAGTTTACTCTTTTCCACCACGATGACAACTGAAAACCCAACAAAACACTTCAAAAAAGAACGAAACCACCCCTAAAACAGAAGAAAACAATAAAAAAAAAAAAGAAGAAATCCCCCAAAACCAAAGATTCACCCCCCAAAAGTCGTTAAACTCACCTGATGTTCTCCAAAACCCACAATTTACCCTTTTCCACCATGATGACTGAGAACCCAACAAAACCAAACGGACACCCCAAAACACCTCAAAAACTTCCCAGAAAAGAACGGGACCACCCCAACAAAGAGAAGAAAATACCAAAAACGATGAATCTGCCCCCAAACTCCCACTAAACCTACCGGATGTTCTCCAAATCCCAAAGTCCACTCCCAAACACCATAAAACCCATTAGGAACCCAACAAAACCCAACGGAGACCCCAAAACACCTCAAAAACACCCCAGAAAAAAACTGGATCAAAAGAAAACAAAACAAACAAACAAAAAAAACTATGAATTTTCCCCCCAAACCACCCTAAACTCACCTGATCTTCTCCAAAACCCACAATCCACTCCCATTTACCTTAACGACCAACGAGAACCCAGCGAAACCCAACGGAGACCACAAAACATGTCAAAAACACCCCAAAAAAGAACACGATCACCCCCAAAACTGGAACAAAACCCCAAAATCCATAGATCCACCACAAAAGTCCCCCTAAACCTACCTGAGTTTGCCATGGCACCCCATGTCTGCCATGGCAAGAGAAACCTTGGTTACCATGGCAACAAAATGTGATGGTTGCCATGGCAACTCAACCCCATGGTTACCATGGCAACACAACCCCATGGTTGCCATGGCAACAGAACCCCATGGTTTCCATGGCAACCCAACCCCATGGTTACCATGGCAACAAAACCCCATGGTTACCATGGCAACACAACCCCATGGTTACCATGGCAGCAGAAAACCATGGTTGCCACGGCAACACAAGTCCACGTTGTTTTAGGGACCATTACAGTGTTGCCGTGGCAACCATAGCGTTGTGCTGCCATGGTAACCATCGGGTTGTGTTGCCCACCATCCCAGAGACTTCTTCCATATTTGGCGAATCCTGGTGGCTTCCCACTACCAAGCTGATACAAATCCTCATGGATAAGGTGGTTGTGCTTTTGCAGCTAGTTTTTTTTGAAAACAACCTAGAGCATATTACTGAGCCACCGGATGGGTCTCTGATGGGCCAGGATGGAAATAACTAAACTAAGGCAGGATTTGGGAAGGCATAAAGACCCGTGACATTTCTCAACCAACCTTTGATCCCCTTTTATATCTGTGTTCTGCTGCAGAGCCAGTACTGGTTGATGCTGGAGTGTCGAATCCTTCTAGTTTGATTTTTCAAAATTCAGGAGCCCCGCAATTGTTTTTAATGATGCTCTGTGGCATACACCTTTACACGAAGGGAAAGTGCCATAGGCAGCATCACACAACCTGGGTTGTCTAGTACCTGTACAGTGCTTTGTACATAAACAGAAGAGTTGGCAGGGATTTTTGTATCGTTCTTTTCTATTTCTTTTCTACAGTTTTTCAAAGACTGTATGCAAACTGTGTTTACAAACTGATTTTGCTGTCAGTATTGCAGATTATCGCATGCCCATTTTGCTGTTTTCTATCGTCTTGTGAGTCCTTGTGTGTTACGTGTTGTCCTTCCTTCTTAAAAAGAATTCATACTCTTCCATCCAACATATCCTGTGGCCTTCTTAAATATATCCCATTTCCCATGGTCCAGTGTGAGCTGTAGCTTGTAGAATGCATGAGAAAACACCGCACATATATTAATATAAATATGATATGCTCAATACTGATGTAGTTATTAATATAGGTTTTAGGGGGTTGCACTTGTTCTCTGGAAACTACAGTTTAGACTGAACTAAATTGCCTAGTATCTGTAATTTACAGACACTCATATTTTCATATAATATTTTCTATATGACCATATAAGATAGGGGCATAGGCCTTTAAAGGTGATCTGTACCTTAGAACAAAACCAGTTTTCTCATAGCATTTAGGATCAATGAAATGTTTCTGTGTTACGTTTAGTGATGAATTATAAACAAAGCACAAAATGCAAGAAGCAAATAGGAATTTCAAGATGTCCTTAAATGCCGCAGTTCATTATAGAACAATGTTATAATAACCTGAACAATCTTCTAGATTGACTGTCTTGGGCAATTGCCCCTCATTTTTGTCATTTTTCCTGGTATTCCCTTTGCCAAATCTTGCAGTTCTTTCTATCAACCTGATCATGTGTAATTGACTCACTCAGACTTCTGATGAAAGAAAATTGGAGGTCTGGGTAGGCAAAAGATAGGTTGTCAGTTACCTAGTCCATCTTGCTATAATGTAATGTAGCCTGCAGAAAGACTTCACTACCCACTGCAATTGGGTAGCATCTGTACAAATACCTCCTGCATTCTTATGTATTTTAAAGAGATCAAACACTATTTTTTTGACCAGGACAAGTAAAGGTTGCTTCTCTTTTATGGTCGACTCTTCCCATTAGACAAATACCTGTTGGCATTAAGGCCTTGGCTACAATAATTTTATTTCGTGAACAAAGTACTGTTTGGAGAGGAATAAACATGATTTAATATAAATATTAATAACACTTACATCACAGAAGGTTTCCCTTATGGTCAACAAGTTCCCTGATCGTGATTAAAAACGAAGAAAATATTGAACAGCAAATATTGCTATCCCAGTGTGACTGATGACTGGGCATCTCTTCATCTAGTCAGAAACCTGTGGGGTGTGTTATTGTGCTGAGGTTTTGGAGACAGTAGGATGCTCAAAACCCTAACTCTAAACATTAGGATGCTCAAAACACAAACCAAAACCCTAAACTTTAGGACGCTCTAAACACAAACTGAAAACATTAAGACACACAAAACTCTGACCCCAAAATTAAGATGCTTAAAACCCAAAGCCCTAACCCAAAACATTAGGACGCTCAACACCATAACCCAAAACCTAAGATGCTTAAAACCCAAAGCCAACCCAAAGCAGTAGGATGTGCAAAGCCCTAATCCAAAACAGTAGGACGCTCAAAACCCAAACCCTGGAGAACCTCACCTAACCTGAAAAAAAAAAAAAAAAAAAAAAAAAAAAGATCTTAAAACACTAACCCTAAGTAACTGACCAAAAATAAAACCCTAGGACCCTAACACTAAAAAACCTATCAACACTACAACCCAAAAAATTCTAAAACCCTAACACAATAACCATGAAACCCAGTTATACACCAGTTACCTCCCTTAAGGGATATAGAGAACCTCTCTCAGATATGGCAGTCCTACTTCTCCTGCATGCAGCCGGAGGTCGGTCTCATTCTGGTGCTGATGGTGGTGGAAGCAGGGGCAATGGTGGTACTGCTAGAGATACCACAGCCACCGGAGGTGGATTGGTAGGATATGGAGATGGTAGGTTATGCAACAGCTCCCGTTTATTTTCTTTTTCTTTTTCCTGTTCTTCTTCAAATTTCTTATCTGCTTTTAGTGTAAATATTGAGGCTGGAAAAGGACATGAAGTCCTCCTGATCCACAATCCTGCATAATCACTTTCTTCCCAGCAAAAAGGTTCTTTCGAATTAACATGTGTATTTTACTCGATTGGATGTAAAAAAATAACTGCAGTGACAACCGCACCCCAAAAATAACAGCTACCTCTGCTCATCACACACCACTCACTCCAGAGGCACCTCGGGTCATGATGTCATGGACTACACACTGCCTTTCAGCCTGAACAAAGGAAAACACAGTCACAAGATAATCATTCAGCTGCCAGCATTAGCACCCATCCCTCAACAACACAAAGGAACCCCATTTACAATATTATCATTTCAAAACAGCAGCCCCATTGCCTCAGCACCTGGAAAGGGGATCAGGCCAGTCACCGAGTTGCCTACCGAGTGCTGGACAGTTCCAGAAGGAGCTCTTCCCTGTGACAGGTTCCTCCAAAGCTGTACACTCTACTGGGGACAGGAAAGAAATAAAAATAAGAATTTCAAAACCCCATATCTGTAAGCTTTCAAGATTCAAAAGACCTCCTCAAGCACACCGTTCAAGCGCTATGTGAGCAGCTGCTCGCAACAAGATATAGTCTCCCACCTCCACATTTGCCAAACACCACAGAGATGACTGTGCCAGCTGCCCTTCAGTACGTGCCCAGAGGCAGACCGGATGTCTTTGCCAAAACAGTCCGGACAATGTATTAGTATACCCATGGACATTAGCTACCATCACTAACTGCCAGGCAGGACAGTTCTAGACCAAACACATACACACAGGCACACCACAAACACTACAAACAAAACACACAACACAAGGCACAAGAAAAAGCGACCCCCAGAGGGAAGCCCTGTGGCAACAGCAAGTCAGAACAGGTGCTCTGCAGCAGACCCAAGGAGAGACTCAAATGTCACGACATGTGACTGGAAGCAACTGCCAGAACTGGGAAGATGGGTGCATAAGAAACCTGCCTTCAAGACAAGAGACCAGAAGGATGGGGAGTAAAAACTCCATAGGAAGACGCTTAGGAAATCAATTCCCAAGCAAGAGCTCCTGATGCAGCCCAGTTGACTTCTTCAAGAGTGAGGATGGAAACAGATGTGATCTCAAACTGAACACGATGCACAAGACCTGAAACAGATCTGTACTTCAAGCAGTGACTGCAAGACAAGAAGTGCTCAGATCAGAGTCATGATGACAAAACAAGCATTGAGGCCCTTCAGCACCGCTATCAAGTCGCATGTCTAGTCAGTCCAGTGTAAAAAGCTAGGAGGATATCAAGACCTGAGAAGCACAGAACAGACATTGCAGAAGCAACACTACAGGACAGATGAACAGAAGGAAACTGTCATGCCTGGCACACGCACTCAAGCTACAAAATAATCCCGCTGCTTCTATTAGGCTGGTGACCCAGCCACAAGCAGCCTGAACATGACCCAGCCTGAACCACCCTCACCATGGCACCAAGTATATTCAGCCAGCTGGCTCCACGCTGCTCTGACTCCCAGCTCCCATTAGCCACCCCAGATATGCAAATACCAGGTGCCCCCCAACTTAGCTCTCATGTTGCTGGATGGTAAAGTCCCTCCTCCTCAAGAAACGCACAGGCACTGATTGTCATCTTAGTCAAGTGCCAGGCTCATCATCAGCTGCAAAAAGAGTATCAGCATTCACTAGGACGCCGGCAATGACGCCCACCTTCTCCACAATGCTGACTACTTCTGATGCAACATACTATTGTGCTCACGTGTACCTCTCCAAATCCAAACTCCAACAGTGCAGCCAGTATCATCCACACCACCTGGGAAAACAAAGGGATTAAATGATCGCTGCATTCACAAGAAGTCACCCAATGGTATTTTTTTGTTGTTGTTGTTGTTTTCTTTGTGTGTGTGTTTCCTGTGCTCTCAGGCGTCCCGGTGGCAGAGCTTTTGGTGCTAAGCTGGCTGCCAGGAGAAAAGGCTGCCGTGAAATGGCTGCTCCACAATGCCAGGAGCAAGGTCTGCTGGGCTGGGGGTTCGCAGGGGAGCTCGGCCTTGGGCCTGACAACTGCGCCTGGAAGACAGGGATGGCCTTGGTGTGCAGCTGGACACCTGGGCCTGAGAAAGCAAGGTCTCTTTCAAGATACTTGGCCCCATCGTCACCCAGTGGCTGTCTCAGGGGGACGAGAGAAATGCACAGCATCTCTTGCTTCCCTGAAAAAGGGACGGATTTGGACCCCAAAGCGAGCTCCTTTCTCTCGGAAGCATCACGTCCTCCTGTCTTTCTTGTATTTGGCAATGACTTTAGGAATCCCTGCAATCCCTGCAGCTGTGTCCCCTGCCAGCTTCTTGTGTGCCCCAAGCATCCTCGCTTGCAAGGCAGTAGAAGATGCAGAAAAGGCCTTGCCTTAGTGGAAGCACTGCCCTGCAGGA